>NC_056575.1:916256-933756 GCF_018340385.1 Cyprinus carpio
AAGAGTTTGGATAGCAGTTTCAGTGCGGACAAGATTTTCTAATTTAACTGCATTTGCGTGACTAGTAATACACTATATCATACGAACGAAAACAAAACACCAATAAAAAAACTGCAATTTTTTATCACACAAAACTAAGAAACCCACACCTGTAAACCAAAACTACAAAATATATAAAAACCCTCAAAAAAAAATGAATAAAAATTAAATCAATCAAAAAAAAAAAAAAAAAAAAAATCATCTTTATTCAAAGGGAAAAGAAGATTATTTTTCTCAACTCAACGGCAGATATAAAGGGAAAAGAAGATTATTTTTCTCAACTCAACGGCAGATATTTGTTCTTGTTTTACACATGATTTTTCAGAATATCTTCAGTCATTTTGCTTCTTCACTAAATGTATCTTGATTTAATAAAGTATTGTTGTTTGTACTGAAAAACAAGACAAAAATACTGAGGAAGAACAGCACTCAACACCTGAGACACCTTTAACTAAAACTATTAACAACAACATTACTGTTAATTGAAATAAAGCTGAAATTAAATAAAATATAAATACTAGATGATAAAACATTCAAAAAATTAAAGCAAAAAAATAAAAAACACTAAACAAAAAATAAATAAAAATGAAAACTTAATTAAAAAAAATACAAAAAAAATACAAAATAATAAAAATATAAAAATAAAAGCTAATTGAAATTTTTTAAATGCATACATTTATAAATAAATATAAAATGCATATTATATAAATCCCTAAGTAGTTTAAATTAATAAATAATAATATAAAAAAATTAAAATGCTGTGTGATTCAGGTTTGAGGCGAGGAGAACTGTGCTGGAGATCCCAGGAGGAGAACCAGCAGCAGGACCTGAGTGAGAACTTTCTGAAGATCTCTCATGCTCATCCTGCACACACACACACAGAGAGAGAACACAATCAGGACTGGATCTTCACAGTGTGTTTTTATTTGATTCATTCGACGTGAACTTCATTTGCAGGAGTCAGTGGGGAAAAATCCGAGGTTTTCTCATTAGACTCATGCAGAAACACATCCACAGCAGAGCTGAGCCTCGTTAGGCGTCATGTAAACGATCTCACGCACACGGATGGTAATTACTGGCAGCTGGTCGTATTGCTTACACACGGGTTATGAACTGATATTCACCTTCTATATTCCATTCCGGAGGTGCTGGAGATCTGACCGCTTGTTTTCCGATCGGTATTAGGATTGTGGTTGAGTAATGAGTTTTAGATCATCTGAGACTGACACACACACAGATACACAAAAAATTAAAAACGGAATATTGAAATTAAAACTGATATTGCAATTGAAAAAATCTCTATCTCTCTCTATATAATTTAATTAGATTATTAAATGTAAATGTATTCAATGAATAAAAATCAATATATTTATTAAATGCATAATAATTAAATTATAAAATATATATTACTATAGTGAATAATTGTTATTTGATTTTACAACAGTAACATTACAGCAAGATTACAAACTTTAATAATTAATAAATAAATATATAGCTATAATAATAATACTATTTAATCATGATTATTATTATTTTATTTTACAAAAGTAAAATTACAGCAAGATTAGAAACTTTTCAAAAAAAGAACTGATCTTACGAGTTACGTGTGTAAATATGCTTATGCACTAAAGGAGTTCCAGATGTTTTTGTTATTGTTATTATTTATTCTTCATCTCTAATTTAATGTCTGTTTTCTCTACAACACAAACGTAAATAAAGCAGACGTGCTGATGCTGTAATAACATTTAAATTTAATTTAAAGGTAAGCTTTTACTACAACATGAATTATCCATTAAACACTAAATCTGAGGTTGCACTAATATTTGTTCATTCATACTCATAAACGGTGTGTAATTGCTTTCAAGCGTCTTCATACAGTATCACCTTCTGATCGAATGACCTTATAAAAGACTTTCATTCGAGCGCCGGAGGGGAGAAACGCAGACTTATTTTCTCATTAAGAATCTGTCAGAGAGGAACGAGCCGCTTCTAATTGTGTGTTTTATTCTAAAAGCACTTCATGTTTAATTCAGGCCTTTGTGTTGTACTGCAAACCCTCAGGACATCTGCATAATTTATGCACCGAACAAGAGAACACGCCGTTAAAGTTTGGACCATTGCAAACATTAATAAACTCACACACATCAGCGGGATGAATTATTAAAATGAGAATCTAGTCTGGTTCAAAATGAGGCTGTCGGCACATGTTCCTTCATCGCTGCTCATTTCCATCGTGTCATTCATCTTCGTTACGTCTCTCAAACCGACGGACCTGAAGATGCTCTGGAGTAGGGGTGGGCGAAATGGAAAAAGTATCATATCACGGTTTCTTTTAGAAATATCACGATTCTTTGTCATGTTGGTTTTACTATTTTGCAAGTTGTCTGAGCATTACAGCCAAAATAATTTCCCTATTATAAAGACAAAAGCTTTCAAGGTAAAAAAAAAAAAAGGCAGATATTTAGGCCAAAGAGGGCGAAGATTAAAATCTTTGTTCTTATTTTTTAATAACAAAGATAAAAGAATGACAAAGATACACATTACAACCACACATAATATACAAATAAAACAAACAATGCTTTATTTTCAGATACAATCGGTGTATTTAGCAGAGCATTCAAGAAATTGAATGAACAAATATAACAATAAAACACTATATAAACCGATTCCTAAAGCAACTGTATTAAATATCTTCAGTCAAGAGCAGTGAGTGATTTTTCTCCGTGTTTTGTTGTTTTATTAACATTAAAGGAATAGTTCACCCAAAAATAAAAGTTCTGTCAGCTGTCTGTCAATTCTGTCATAGGGTTTTATTTTTATACCACCATTTACTCACTCAAAAGTGGTTTTAAACCTGAATGAGTTTCTTTCTTCTTCTGAACATTAATGCTGTTCTGAGGAACGTGTAAAACCAAACAGCTGCTGGTCCACAGTGACTTCCAGAGTATTTTTTGATATTGCTACTATAAAACTCAATGTGGACCAGCAACTGTTTGGTTATACACATTCTTCAAAATATCTTCTTTTGTGTTCAGCACAAGAAAGAAATTAATACAGGTATGGGACAACGTGACAGTGAGTAAATATTTGACAAATTAAATTTTGGGGTGATCTATCCCTTTAATGACAGTCGGATGTTTAATAGGCCTACTGTCCCTTTAAGACCTGCATGCATCTAATATACAGGCACGTATACGTTTTTCTCTCAACTGTTTATTTTAATTTTAGACATAACCAACTACGTCTACATGTAAACCTTGTGTGTTTTGACAATATTAGCGCAAAAGATAACAGTTCAATAATCAGGCGCTGTTTGACAGGCTTTAGCGTGCGCGCTCGGGTGTATGCGGCGCTCAGAAAAAGCACAGGTCAGACCAGCACGCGAATAAAACATTTAAAAGCACATTAAAGTAATGAGAGAGTAACTCCTGTGAGAGTAACTCTAGCACTGAGTCAACACTGATGTGAATGCATGTGGCGTTGTACAGTATATGACGGAGGCGCCAGAACTGCAGCTGATAGAATGTGCACTGTAGCACTATGCTACGATATTTCTTAAAAAGCAGATCATGGAGACATTTTTATCGTCCACGATCAAAAATCGTCATATCGCACACCCCTACTCTGAAGCTGTGTTTTCTTCAGCTGGAGCCGCTTCAGAGCCGCTTCAGAGCCGCTTCAGAGACATTTCAAAGACATTCCAGAGACACTTCAGAGACTCGCTTCAGAGATGTTTCAAAGACGCTTCACAGACTCGCTTCAGAGATGCTTCAGAGACATTCCAGAGACACTTCAGAGACTCGCTTCAGACACATTTCAGAGACGCTTCAGAGACATTTCAAAGACGCTTCAGAGACGCTTCAGAGACGCTTCAGAGACTTGCTTCAGAGACGCTTCAGAGACGCTTTAGAGACACGCTTCAGAGACATTTCAGAGACGCTTCAGAGACATTTCAGAGACATTCCAGAGACACTTCAGAGACTCGCTTCAGAATTGCTTCAGAGACGCTTCAGAGACATTTCAGAGACTCGCTTCAGAGTCTCGCTTCAGACACATTTCAGAGATGCTTCAGAGACATTTCAAAGACGCTTCAGAGACGCTTCAGAGACGCTTCAGAGACTTGCTTCAGAGACGCTTCAGAGACGCTTTAGAGACATTTCAGAGACGCTTCAGAGACTCGCTTCAGAGACATTTCAGAGACGCTTCAGAGACTCGCTTCAGAGACACTTCAGAGACGCTTTAGAGACTCGCTTCAGAGACACTTCAGAGACGCTTTAGAGACTCGCTTCAGAGACATTTCAGAGACGCTTCAGACATTTCAGAGACATTCCAGAGACACTTCAGAGACTCGCTTCAGAGATGCTTCAGAGACGCTTCAGAGACATTTCAGAGACGCTTCAGAGACATTTCAGAGACGCTTCAGAGACTCGCTTCAGAGACACTTCAGAGACGCTTTAGAGACTCGCTTCAGAGACATTTCAGAGACGCTTCAGAGACATTTCAGAGACATTCCAGAGACACTTCAGAGACTCGCTTCAGAGATGCTTCAGAGACGCTTCAGAGACATTTCAGAGACTCGCTTCAGAGACTCGCTTCAGACACATTTCAGAGATGCTTCAGAGACTCGCTTCAGAGACGCTTCAGAGACTCGCTTCAGAGATGCTTCAGAGACGCTTTAGAGACTCGCTTCAGAGACGCTTCAGAGACGCTTTAGAGACACGCTTCAGAGACATTTCAGAGACATTTCAGAGACGCTTCAGAGACATTTCAGAGACATTTCAGAGATGCTTCAGAGACATTTCAAAGACGCTTCAGAGACGCTTCAGAGACTCGCTTCAGAGACGCTTCAGAGACGCTTTAGAGACACGCTTCAGAGACATTTCAGAGACGCTTCAGAGATATTTCAGAGACGCTTCAGAGACTCGCTTCAGAGACATTTCAGAGACGCTTCAGAGACATTTCAGAGACATTCCAGAGACACTTCAGAGACTCGCTTCAGAGATGCTTCAGAGACTCTTCAGAGACATTTCAGAGATGCTTCAGAGACTCGCTTCAGAGACGCTTCAGAGACGCTTCAGAGACTCGCTTCAGAGACGCTTCAGAGACGCTTTAGAGACACGCTTCAGAGACATTTCAGAGACGCTTCAGAGACATTTCAGAAACGCTTCAGAGACTTATTTCAGAGACGCTTCAGAGACACGCTTCAGAGACATTTCAGAGACGCTTCAGAGACATTTCAGAGACGCTTCAGAGACTTACTTCAGAGACACTTCAGAGACACGCTTCAGAGATGCTTCAAAGATGCTTCAGAGACTCACTTCAGAGATGCTTCAGAGACATTTCAAAGACACTTCAGAGACTTGCTTCAGAGACTTGCTTCAGAAAGATAACACTGTCATCATTAAACACTAAAGGCCCTGGGATACTTCAAACGATGTTCTTTTTTATTCTTCTTTGGGGTCAAAAAGAAGTTCAAAAAGGCTGAGTGATGGTATACTGTTTTCAAACATTCCAACACCCCCAAGCTGCAGGAGGCGGGGTGTAGATTAATGTAAACATGTGTCGAGACGCGTCGCTTTTTGCATAACTCCAGGTCGTCGACACCAAGCTTCGTTGCAATTTCTTTCTAGGAATGAAATGCTTTCTCTGAATCTTTGAAGTCTCTCCTCGAGCAGTCGTACAGGTGCGGATATATCTGTGCCAGCTCAGGGATTCGACACATTGTATTTATGTTGCTAGTGATAGGAGATTCTCTTCCCTTACCTCAACTCAATTAAACACAAACCAAAAAAAAAAAAAAAACGCACATCAAAGAAGGTGGAGTTCCAGAACACAGCCACTGATTGCATAACCGCCACGGACCAATGGAAACTCAAAGGTGTTTAGGAGCCAAATGAACTCCCCCAGAGAGTTCGCTTTTGTCAGCTGTTTCGAACTGCCAAAACGAACTCAAAACGAACTTTGTTTCGGCCTGATTTTGTTCGAAATGACGTCATATCAGTTCATTCTTCGATTTCATTTGAAGAATATCGGGGCCTTAACTGTGACTCTATCAACATACAATATTGTTAATGAAAAAAGATGAGGCTAAAATGTAGTATATAATAAAATAAAAACTCTATATGTCCAAAATTTCTCTGCATTTTCTTCTTTATATAACAACACAAATGTTGTGCGAACTTTCCCTGTTAGCTGGATGTTAAAGCAGAGCTTCTCTCTTAAAAGGACACACTTTCTGCCCTGTGTTTAATTTATCTACCAAACCATTCGCACACGCTCTCTCTACACAGCGGAAACAGATCCGAGAGTCAGATCCAGAGCGCTTCCAGAGTACATTTCTCTAAATGAGGAAGACTACAAAACAAGTCATATATGATATAAGAAATCTGCACTTAAGCCCAAACCAGAGACTAGAATTGAACTGACTCCAGCACATCCATCATATTTGATCATCAGGCTTTAATGGCTCATATAGTGAGAATATGGAGGAAAAAACAGCTCAGTTTTATTCAGAGACTATAAAATTTGCTGCAGATGCTGATATATATATATGATGAAATTCTGACGCTTGTAATATAAATCAATGAGATCTTTATAACAGTTCAGCAGATGTTAACATAAAAAGATATCAGTCATTGCTCTTAGTAGAATGATATTTATATGATATGATATATTAGATGATATATAGATGATTTATAATGATCCAAACATATAATGCAGTGATTGAGAGATGAAGAAATAAAGGCTCCTCAGAAGATGTGAGATGTTCTGGAGGCTTGTGAAGATCATTCCTCCGCTGAGGAACAGTGAAAGTAAAGCTTCTGGAAACAAACGCTCCTCAAAAGATCCTGATGATCAGATTTGAGACTCTAAAACATGATTGATGGAGAATCAAATAAAACTGAGCTGCTTCAGTCCAGTAAGAGTTCATCTGGAGATATCACTGCCGTTATATCAGTATAAATATCAGTAAATCTCTTCTCTGTCCTCCATCTGCGTCTCTCGTTCCAGTGTGATGTTTCAATCAATGTCTGTGACATTCAGTGTGCCACCATTAGCTCTTCACCTCACACACACTAATCAATGTCAATCGCTCTAATGTTCGCCTGTGTAATATGAACGCTCTATTTCTGATCTGCTTTTAATTGCTCTTTTTGTGATGGCAGCATCAATAATGAATACGGTTCAGAAACAGGAAAAAATTTGGCTTTAAGTTTGTGAATCTGCCGTTACAGTCCTGCAAACCTTATATAAATGTTAGAACAAAATGTTCTTAAAGTAACGCTTATGGAACGTTCTTGTAATGTTATTAATATTTTATATACGTAACACGTTCTGAGATCAATAGTCTTAGAATGCCTTACGTTTACCTGATGAACGTTCTGATAATGTTGAGAGAAAACGTTCAGAGAATATTAAAATAAACGCTCAAATAAAATAATATTTTAGGTGAAAATATAGGTAGCAGAATGTTCTAAGAAACTTTGTTACCTTTAAATAACATTCTAATCACAACAAGAAAACTAGACATTTTAACGTTCTTAGAATATTTTTTAAGAATGTAAAAAAAAATTGTATATTTTGTTTAAAAATAAGGTTAATAGATTGTTGTAAGAAAAGTTTTTGTAGACATTTTAATGTTATATTTTGGCTAAAATTACAGGTAGTATAATCTTGTAAGAAACATTTTTGTAACTTTTACGTTCACGACAAGAAAACTGGACATTTTAATGTTCTTAGTTCATATAACGGTAGTTTTGAGTAAAAAAAAATTAGTGGAATGTTTTAGGAAACATTTTTCTAACCATCAAAAAACATCATAATCACAACAAGAAAACTCAACATTTTAACATTTGCATAACAACAAAACAATGCTGCCACAAGGTTTTTATAACCAAAATCTGGAGTGAAGATGTTTCAGATGTTCATCATTTCTCTTTTAGCATTAAACATTAAAGACAAGATTAACTAAATATAAAAAGATCTAAATATGTGTGAATGAACATCAGGGTGTTACTTGGAAAGAGAGGAAGACGTCACGTTAATGTAAGTTTTATACGAAAATACTACTTCAGTTTTTCTGCTTCCAAACTTCACTTTAATTTCTGTTTCTTTATGATTACTGAAAACTTACTGCAAATCGTTTCAGTGTGCAGCAGTTATAGCTGTTTAATAATAACCTTAAATCATCGTATTTGCCGACACGAACCCTTCACGCTGAACTGAGCTTTAATTAAAACACACAAGTGTTTAGATGCACTCCGAATCTACAGCTGAATCTGATTCATCCGTCCAAAATGAAGATGTGGGTCTGCATTTCTGACAGCTGATTAACAACACAGGTTGGTTTTCCCTCTGTTCCTGCAGTATCTCATCACAGCATCAGCATGAACTTGTTTTTTCAGAGAGAAGTGTGATGAATGGTGTCAGAACTTGGCCTATTTTAAGCCGCTTCGTGAGCGCGCTCTCATTGGACGCAGACGGGACAGGAAGTGACAGATGATTATATAACGTCCTTAATTAGCCCCGAGATTACTGTTAAACTAATCAAACTCAAACTGCACGTGAAATGACTTCAGCACACCACTATTCTCACTCGTTTTCCAGTACTAATATCTAAAGATTTTTACATTTACAGTACTAAAATGAGATATTCTGAAAAGGGCAAGAGGAAAAGAAATCAGTTCAGTATCGCATATTACTTTTTGCTTTTGAATTTTTCGACAATCGTATTTTCTTTTCTAAAGGCAGAAACTTTAAACAAGCACATAAACCCCAGCTGTCACACATTAAAACATGACATCAGCTGAAGAGCTGTAAACTACAGCAGATATGTGACGTGAATATTACTCTGGTCATATGACCAAATAATAGATGAATATATGACTTTTAATTGAACATACAGCCTCAAGCACAATTATGGTAGAGTCTGTCCTCCAGGGGAGAAATTTGGGTTCTAAAAGCATTGTGAATGTTGTATTTAAATGTTACTAAAATGTTAAAATTGTTGTGATTTGAACGTTATTTAAAGGTTACAAAAAAAAAAACAGTGTTGAGGTTAACGCAAGTTATGTAACTAGTAAAGTAACACATTACTTTTAAATTCACAATGAAACTATAGTTACTTTTTCAAATAAGTAACACTGGATACATTGTTTATTAATTTCACTTTTGGTGTGAAAGGGCGTTTATAGTTGGGAAAAATATAACTTTTCAAACAAACAAGCCCAGTCAAAGTAACACAAAAGTAACGTAATGCATTACCATTAAAAAGTTACTAAGTAATGGAATTAGTTACTTTTTGATGGAGTAACACAATATTGTAACAAATATACTTTTCAATGTAACTTTCTGCTTACAACGTAAGAACTAACTTTATAACATCATTTGAATGTTTGTTTTTAATATCGTCCAGTTTTTCTATGATTTGATACTGTTACGTATTGTTTTCCCGCAGCCGTCCAGTTGAGATCCGCTCACAGAATCAGTTCAGCACATCCAAATTCGGTCTGAACCCAGAGAGACGAAGGCCGTGCGTCTCCTTATGTTCAGAGACCAACACGAGTCCAGATTAATGCAGGACTCAAGGTGATGAGGACGACCGATAATAGCAGCCACACACACACGACTGTGAAATCACAGCTCAAACATCTCGGGAAGCCTCTCTGTGCTTCAGGTTTTTGTGTGTCAGATCAGGAGCATAATAACCAGAGTAAACGGAGAAAACAAGAAAAGAAGTCGATGTAATTACAGCGTTGGAGGAGGAGAATATTACAATCACTGAATGGCTATTTTTCACGCTCTCGCCGGTTGTATTTTCCCTCATAACAGCAGTGTGCCAGCGGTTAATGTTCTCCAGAGAGAGTTATAATCTGTGTTAAGTGACAAACTCATTTGTGATTGGGGATATTGATTCTCAAATGTACCAACTAGAGCACATGTGACATCCTATAAATGAGCAGCAGATGAGACATTCACACTTTAAACATCAAAGCCACCAATCCAACCGGACCGGACGGGGTCGTGACCTCACAATAACAAACACTAACATCTGCACTGCAGCCTAATAATTTGACACTGTGCAGTAAGATTATCGTTTCAAACGTCGCTAAAGCTCTGGTACAGTCACTTTTGTGTTCTGTATCAAAGCCTTTCGGCTTCTTTTTATATGTTTGTTTCTAACTTTGGGCCTCTTCGTTCACTTTTGAACAGAAAATGTTACATTTTGAAATTCAAAAAATCGTAGCGTCATCGGAATGAGACGACACTTAGTGACTTTTGTTGCATTTGCTATGTGAGCACACAAAAAGATCACGGATGTGATTTGCATATGTTAAAGAACATATGTGATTTGCATATGTTAACACTTGGTAGCTTTGCGGTCAAAAATTACTGTGCAAAAAAAACAGCTTCTAAATATTATTGAACAAAATATATATTACCATTTTTTTTCCTGAAAAAATAAAAAAGTAAAATTTCAATCACTTTTAAAAGTAGCAAGTGTGACCCAAAAATTAAAAAAATTAAACAAATGAAAAAACTTGAAATTATAATGTTTGTTAATCGATTTTGTTAAAAATCTATATTCAGCCTGACTGTCCTGATAAACTCATGCTCTTCGTTTACTCGGTTTATTCTTTATTTAACTCATTATTTATTTTTAACAACTGTATTTTTCATGCTCTCTGGGAATCTGCATGTGTTCTGCATTACACTGATCTGGAACTGAACTGATTAATTCTTCTTCAGTCTTGGAAAGGCTGTTTAGGATTGAATATTAATAACTAACTAGCTATTACTAGCTAGTGACCGCAGAACGACTACAAGGACGCAAGAAGAGATTCCTCTGACAATTATCACACTAAAGGCTGGAAATGATCAATGCCATTCCAGAAAACTAACTAAAGGGATGGCTTGTTTTATATCAAAATACAAATGAAACTATAAAACTCTCAAACCTACATTGCAATGCAACAAATTAAATACAAATGCATTCACCACTTACAAAAAAAACAAAAAAAAAAAACAGAGTATTACCATGATTCTTTGGAATACCGTGTTATTATATGGTACTATCACAGTACTTCTGCAAAAATCTGTTTGCAAAACTACTTTTCCAAACGTGTCTTTTTCGTAATTTGTGTGTTTGTGCATTGATGCTATCTCTGTAGTCAATATATGGTACACTGTGTCAGATGTATCCTGAACAAACACTATGATACTGAATGATTATACTGTATATTTATATAAACAAAAATGCCAAACATCAAAACAAACTAAACTGTGTTACACATCAGTTGTCCTTTATGAAAATTAACCATGGTTTTACTACAAAAAAACAAAACAAACAAACAAAAAAACATGGTTACTGTAGTTAAACCAAATTAACCATGTATTTACTACAAAAACAACAACAAAAAAACATGGTTACTATAGTTAAACCATGGTAACCAGAAATTAACCATGGTTTTGCTACACTAACCACAGTTTTACCATGGTATTTGTAGTAAGATAAATATGCCAAAAAAGAAGACAATTTTACTGTAATAAAACCATGGTAAATTTGTGTAGAGTGTTCTTTGTGTTAGCAAACAAAACTGATGGTGCTGTCATTCACCAAATAATTCATCAATAATCCATTTTTAACTCATATTTATATTTCTAAACTGTTTTTTGTGTCTGTACTCGGAGTTCTGACTGATTGACAGAAGAAGCGTCATGAATGAGCTCGTACCTGCCGCACCTGCCGCTCCGGATCAATCCATCCGATCAGCTCGATCAGTCCGGCGGGGCTCGGGGTTCGGTCGCGCCAGGGTTCCGCTTCCTTTGGGTTCGGTTCGGTTCGGTTCGGTTCGGTCAGCGGCGCTTCACATGATTCAGACCCGCGCGAGTTCAGCGCCTAACCGTCACTAACCGTCCCAGAACTGAACAAATGAGATTATTCCGCTGCGCTGTTCCAGCGTCTCCTGTTTGAATAAATTGTGATGTTAATTATGAGCCCTAAAAAAAAATAGAAGGCAAAAAGAAAAAAGATGGAGAGAGAGAAACAGATGCAGCTCTTCTCCGAGCTTCACACACACTGACTGACTGAAATACACAGTCAAACCTCTCTCTCTCTCTCTCTCACACACACACACACACACACACACACACACACACACACACACACTGACTGACTGAAATACACACAGTCAAACCCTCTCTCTCTCTCTCTCTCTCTCACACACACACACACACAACTACAATTCATTACATTACACTATAAGGCTACTTTTTTAAAAAAAAGAAAAGTATTTTATGCTCATCAATGCTGGATTTATTTGATAAAAAAAAAAAAAAACAGTAATCTTGCAAAATGTTATTACAATATAAAATAATGGTTTCTATTGTAATATCCTTTAAAATAAAATGTATTTCTGTGATGCAAAGCTGAATTTCCATTAGCCATTACTCCAGTATAAAGTGTCACATGATCCTTGAGAAATCATTCTAATATGCAGATTTATTATTAGAATTATCAATGTTGGCAACAGTTGTGCTACCAAATATTTTTTTCTAAACTACAATACTTTTTTCAGGATTCCTTGATGAATAAAAAGTTAAAAAGAACAGCATTTATTCAAAATATAAATCTTTTCTAACAATACAGATCTTTGCTATCACTTCTTATCAATTGAACACATCCCTGCTGAATAAAAGTTTTAATTTCTTTCAAAAAAAAAAAAAAAAGAATAAAAATGTACTGACCCCAAACTTTTGAATGGTAGTGTATATTGTTAGAAAAGGTTTCTATTTTAAATAAATGCTCTTCTTTTTAACTTTTTATTCATCAAAGAATCCTGAAAAAAAGTATCACAGGTTCCAAAAAAATCTGAAGCAGCACAACAGTTTAAACGCTGATAATAAATCAGAATATTATTATGATTTCTGAAGATCACGTGACACTGAAGACTGGAGTAATAATGCTGAAAATACAGCTGTAGATTTTAATGTATATTAAAATAGAAAAACGCTATTTTACATCACAATAATATTTCACAATATTACATTTTTCCCTGTATTTTTGATCAAATAAATGCAGCCTTGATGAGCAGAAGAAACTCTGGAAAAAACATTAAAAATCGTTCTGTTCCCAAACTTTTGACTGGTAGTGTATATAGCCTATATAAATCTCGGTTAAAATAACATTAAAGTAGTAATGTTCCATATAGGCTACCACTTTGCAAACATAATGTTATTTCTGAACGCTTTCAAACGTAGGTTACTAGACAACATTAGAAAACCGTCCGATTGACGAAAAAAAAACGTTCCATGAACAATGTATAAATAACAATTTTATTACGTTTTGAGAAGACTAATGAAGATCAGATAAATCTGAACCAATGTTCTATTAACGTTACTGGAAGAACGTTTGTTAATAACTTTGAACCGTGTTCTGTTATCTCAGATCATGGTAAATGTCCCAGAAGTGTTTTTGTGTGATGTGTATTATCCCTGTTCACATATTTAGCACACAATGATTGTCGGCGTTTATTCTTATACTAACAGTTTGGACATGAATGCAGTATCGTAGCTCGTGGCGATCATTCACAGTCACGGTGTTATTGAACACAGAATCACTGTTCGTGGCAGCAGCGCTGTATATTCCTGAACACACTGTTGTTGGGTGTTTTATCATCAGTCCCGCTGTTGATGAATGTTTGCGTGTGGCGCCATCCTGCGGACGCGTCTGGTTCTGCACGCGACTCGACGCTCATTTCCACTACACCAGTTTTTAAACACGAATAAAAGGACAGTTTTAACAGCCTCGTTTTATTTTGAATATTCATTAGTTAGCCGTTTAGCAATAGCAGCTCGTGAGCTATAAACAAACCACAATGAACACTAGCTTTAGCTTTCTAAAAGGACACACACACACACACACACACACACACACACTCATACACACACTCACACACACTCTCTCATATACACACACACACACACACACACACACACACTCTCTCTCTCATACATACATACACACACACTCTCTCATACACACACACACACACACACACACACACACACACTCTCTCATACACACACACACACACACACACACACACTCACACTCACACACACACACACACTCACATGCACACTCTCAAATGCACACACACACACACACACACACAATCTCTCTCTCATACACACACACAGACACACCACACACACTCTCTCTCTCATTCCACACACTCACCTCTCACATCACACACTCCTCACACACACACACACACACACACACACACACACACACACACACACACACTGTCTCTCTCATGCACACACACACACACACACACACACACACACACACACACACACACACACACACACACACACAAAATACAAAAACACACACACACACACAACACTCTCTCCCTCCACATACACACACACACACACACACACACACACACACACACACACACACACACACACACACACACACACACACTCACTCTCACACACACACACACAGTAAATAAACTCGGTACACACACCTGTGTCACTCAGTAAAATTTATTGTAGAATTGAATCACATTTTCACCAGCATTCTAATAATCCCACGTTTATACAAATCGCAACAGGTCTTCGTACAATATACTTACCAAAGAGAAAAAAGCTGCACCAACAATTTCTAGATCTGATTTGAAAAAAGAGCATCGTTTGTCATTAAAATGATTGTCACCGTGAAGTTTGCTGAAGTATAAGACTAAAAAACAGCGAGTAGGATGGGCTTTGACAGACTGAGAGCAGTGCAGTGCAGACCCTCCGTGATCTGGAGGTCACACAGAGGTCAGAGGTCAGACCGACCGAGGCATCTGCGGCTTTAGAAGTTCATGCTGTGGAGCGTCTCGGCTCAGCACTCCTCCTTCACGTAGATCTGCTCGTCTGTGTCTGACTCCAGGTGCTCCAGACGATCCGTCTGCCCGCTCATGATCTCGTCTGGGGTCTTCATGAACCTGCGGCGCACACACACACACACACACACACACACTCGTGTTAATGCGTGCCGGGTCGGTGAGCTCACGAATGACGAAAGCGACGGTCCTGACCTGAACAGCAGTCTCTGTCCCGGCTCCTTCCTGATGATGTTGAGTTTGTAGTAGTGTCTCAGCGCCCGCGACATCTTCTCATACGTCATGTTGGTCCTGTTCTGTGTGAGCAACACATCACAACACTAATGAGAACAGATCTCGACTCGTTTCAGATCAGGAAACATTACAGCGGAGTACAGAGCAGAGTTATTATCCTGAACTAAAAAAAATAATAATAATAATAATTAACTGAAATAAAATAAAACATTAAAAAAGCTAGTTGCCATGGCAACAACTCATTTTCTAAGTACTAAAACAGCTAAAACTAAAAACTTTAACTTTACTAATAATCTAGACATTAAAAAAGATAACAAAACTGACAAAAACATTACAAAAAAATTACTTAAATTCAACTAAAATTGAAATGAAAACTAATTAAAAATATTAACAAAAGCTATAATAGCACATAAATGATACCAAAATAAAAACGATATAGATAAAACTTCAATTGACTATAATCATGTCCATGTCTATTCCACAATTTAAGATTTTATTAATTTTGATGATTTTTTTTTAAAATGACTAATTCCTTATTATTTCTTTTCTATTTAATTTTTTACCATTTCTGTCAATTTTAATCCTTGATTAAATTTTTTATACTTCATTTTTAAATTTGCATTATTAAAGTTGACTTTAATTTTTATATATTCTAATGATTTAATTGGTCATTTTTAATATTTCATTACATTTTTAACATTTAATTTAATTGTATTTTTTTTATATTTAATATGTAATATTAAACTTAGTTTTATTTTAATTGTTTTATTTTAATAGTTAATATATTATTTTTAACATTTAATTATTTATTTACATTTGTAATTAAACTTTAATTTAAATTTATTTTACTTTTTACATTTTTATATTTACGCTAATGATTGATTTTCTTTTCAATTTTACATTTAATATTATTTATATATATTTATTTTTAAATTTGTAATATTAAACTTTATTTATTTTCTATCATTATTTCATTTTTAATATTTAATTTAATAGTTTTTAATATTTTGTTTTACATTTTTAATTGTTTAATTAAAATTGTAATTAATCTCCTCCTGACACTTTATTTAATTTTTTTACTTATTTTAATTTAATGATTTAATTTATTATTATAATTTTTTTTTTATTCAGACGTAAATCCAGCAGGCTTTCCTGATGTCTGGTACCTTATGGTTTCCCCACAGGCGGGCCAGGCCGTTGGGGTCCATGATGCGGAAGACTTTGGTATCGCGGTCCTCCCAGCGGATGTAGTTTTCGTAGCGACTGTCCGACAGCAGCTGATAGACGTAATCCCACAGGAGCCTGCAGTCTGACACGCGACACCACAGTCACAATCACAATCATCACTGACCAATCAGCAGAGAGGGGGCGGGGTCTCACCTGCGATGCGGCCCATGGGCGTGGCCTGCTCCTCAGGGGGCGACACAGGCATGATGATGTGGTTGCGGTAGTGGCGCTCGTCCTGCAGGGGGAGCTGATGAGCCGCGATGTTTAGGGCGTGTGAGGCGTAGTGAACAGCGCTGTGCTGTTGACCTTTGCCCTCGCGACCGTTTTCCTGAGGCGTGCCGCGGCCGTGCCTGAAATCGCCCGGCGTGTGCCCGCGGCCCGGACTCATCAGCGGGTGCATGATGGCGCTGGGCATGAGCTGGATGACGCGTGGCGGAGCCGCCTCCTCCTGACACGGGCTGCCGGGCCGCGGGGGGTCTCGGGGAAGCACGCAGTGCCCGTTAGCCGCGGCCGGAGACACAGACAGCGGGTACACGTCCTCCGGCAGGTGGTGGTTGCTGTCAGGCAGCTGTGAGGACGCCTGCAGGAGGTCCTCGGCCGAGCGCAACGGCACGGGCAGGTGATGGGGCGACCGCGAGCGATGGCGCAGCTCGATGGTGGGCGGCTGCAGGGAATGACTGTCTGTGCCACGCGACGTCCGGCGTACCGTTTCTGAGAGAGAGAATTAACATCACATTTAATATGAACAACTGATTTCAATATACACCACTGTTCAGGATTATTACAGTCAAACTAAAACCAAAAAAAAATAAAAAATGTAGTTACTTGAAATAAAATAAATACAGCATAAGATCCCACCCTCCCTGCAAATCAGTCTCCAAAGCCACGCCTCCTCCAGAACACATGACCGGTGAGAAAACATTACAGTACAGAGCGCATGATATTACAGTAATAACGCCTTCTGTTGGTGCACAGAGGTATGCAAATACATATGTTGACAGGCAGGTAGGACAGCCTATCACAGCCTTCGGAACGAGGAATATAATTAGTCGAACATTTAATGGTCCTATGCCGATAGAAACACATTTAGAGCA
>NC_056575.1:941256-943756 GCF_018340385.1 Cyprinus carpio
CTGGGAAAACTAGAATCAGCAATCAAAGAGAACCAAAACCCATTAGATTTCACAATAACTGAGAAAGAACTTAAATAAAAAACCTCCAATTTAAAATAGCATCTGCACCTGATGGGATATTAAATGAAATGATAAAACACACGAGCAGTTGGCCATTCTAAAACTATTCAGTGTGATTCTGAGTGACATCTGGAATCAAGGCTTGATCACACCAATCTTTAAAAACTGAGATACACTTGATCCTAACATCTACAGATCATCTGTATGAGCCGAGACCTGGGGAAGTTATTCTGTAGCATAATAAACACTCAACTATTAGACTTCATCACCACACAATGTACTGAGCAAATTACTGTACATCTGACCACATCTATACAGTACATACTCTCATTGAAAAACATGTTAACCAAGATAAAGGTCAAATATATGCATGCTTTACTGACTTTAAAACAGTTTTTGACTCAATTTGGCACCAAGGACTATTTTACAAACTTACTGAAAGGGAGGTAAAACCTATGACCTTAGAGGTATCTTTCCCAGGAGCGTGGAGTGAGACAGTGCTGCTGCTTAAGCCCAACATTATTTAACATTTACATCAATGAACTGTGAGCAGTCTGGAGCGATCTACACACCTCACAGATCAGATCTGCTCCTGCTGTCTCCACTCAACATGCTTTACAGCAGAACCTGGACCTGCCAGAACAATACTGCCAGACCTGAAGAAAACCAAAATCATGATCTCTCAGATCCAGATCCCAGGGAACATTAGGCACTAACCAGATAACACACACATCACACTACAACTACCTGGATTTGAAAATCACATCCACAGGAAACTTTAATTTAAACTTTTACACTCAGCCTGCCCTGATCTGATGTTCAGCACATGGAGATTATGTTATGCCATATTACTGTAAATCTAACACTATATCTTATTTTATTTTATTTCTAACTTATACACTTACATACACTAATTCATTTGGCACTACATGCTTAATACTTTCTATATATTTTTATTATTACTATTATTCCTTTTCTTTCTGTTAATACATATGTGCACTATTTGTAAGCAGCCCAGCTGCAACTGCTTCGGCAATACTAATGTACAGTATAATTCATGCCAATAAATCACCTAAATTGAAACTGAAATTGAGAGAGTGTGTGTGTGTGAGAGAGAGAGAGAGAGAGAGAGAGAGTGTGTGTGTGTGTGTGTGTTTGTGTGTGAGAGAGAGAGAGAGAGAGAGAGAGAGAGAGAGTGTGGATCATAACAAAAATCCAAAGGAAAAATAAAGGAATCTGTTTTGCACGAAGAAAATGAAGGCTGTTTGCAGCACTAGCATTAATTTTTATGACATTTTTTCATGACAAGAAACCACATCACTCATGAAATCATTGAATGGATGAACAAATGCATGAATGAATAAATAAATAAATCATTAAAAATAAACACATTTAAGTCCCCATTCTCGTTAGTAAATTGCAAAATATGTCTGTTTATATTTAAATGTAATATACTGATAAATATGTAATTTAAAAAATATATATATTCATTTAATCGAATTAATTTATACATTACATTTATGCATTTAGCAGCGACTTAAAGTGCATTCAGGCTATACATTTTTTTATAAATAATATATTAACTTACTGATATAATTATTGTTAATGCACAGCAAATAAATAAATAAATATTTACTAGTATATCAATTATCAAAAAAAACTTTAAAATAAAAATAATAAAACTTTAATAATTTTTTTATCATATATAAGAATTATAAATATTATTTATTAATTATATTTATAATTTAAATATAATTACATAATTAAAATATAACTTGTATTTTTTCCTTTTGATTTTGGTGTGAATTATGAGCTGATTCATTCTCTCAATTCAGTGATTCGCTGCTGGTTTCATTGGTTGTGTCTGAACAGAGTTTGTGTGTCTCTATCCCATAATCCTCCACTCACACACACACACACACACACACACTCACACACACACACTCACACACACTCACACACACACACACACACACATATCACACACACACACACACACACACACACACACACACACACACACACACACACACACACACACACACACACACTCACACACACACACACACACAAACACACACACACACGCCTGTCTGTCTATCATCAGTCTGGTGAAATGATTCTTCGTGTCGTTTGAGGCTTGACGTTCATTCAGTGAGTGATGAAACACAAACAGGCAGAACGAGAACCTGACAATCACTGATGATGACGATGATGATGAAACACACACACACACACACACACACCCGTCACACATCAGTTTCCTGTCTCAACTCATTCTCATGTCTTTCAATGTAAACTTCGTTGCATTAATATGCATTTAATGAATATCAATAAAGACTACAGTAGCTCTGCACATGAAACAAACACGTTTAAACAGATGCAGGAACAGACCAATCACGCGTCAGCATGCAAATGTCGCCGATGACATCATCACCGC
>NC_056575.1:948756-963756 GCF_018340385.1 Cyprinus carpio
ACGCATGCATTAAAAACGCTCATTATTATTAATTACATGCATCAAATAAGGTAAAGAGCGGCGAATATGAATATGACGGGCTGATGATGTCAATCAGATGCTTTAAAGTCGCAATTAAACAGAAGCAGTGACACAACATTTCTTCCAAATTGTGATGCACAGCAAAAAAAAAAAAAAAAAAAAATTTAAATATGTTAATATTATGCGAAAATACATTTTCTCTTTATTATAAAAAAACATTGTTTTGCATCTCAGTATTACGAGAAAACCTTGCTTTAAGGAGAAATTATCACTTTAACAGCACATTATCTTGCTATTAAAAAAATATATTGTTTTAACAACATTTATAAGAAATTTTAAATTAAATAATAGCTCTTTATTACAAACAAATGTTGTTTTAGTGAGAAAATACATCATTTTAACAACACACAATCTCGTTATTATGAAAAAAGCATAGTTTTTAAGAACATATCACGTTATTACGAGAAAATATCTTCATGTTTTCTCGCTATTACGAAAAAACATTATTTTTAACAATACATCTTGCTATTACGAAAAAACTATTTTTCATCTCGTTATTTTGAGAAAATGCCATTTTAAATGAGAAAACGAGGCATTCTAACGACATTTTATCACGTTATTACGAACAAAATATCATTTTTAACAACATAACGAGAAAATGTTGTTTTAATGAGAAAATATAGCTTATCGTTTTAACGACACATTACTCACTATATAAAAAAAATTATATTGTTTTTAAAAAAAAACATAAAATCTCGTTATTATGAGAAAATGTCGCTTTAATGAGCAGACATATCAACTTAATTTACACATTATCTAACTATTACAAAAAATAGCATTCTTACGACATATCTCACAATATCGAAAAAAAATACACTTTAAAAAACAAAACAACACCTCATTAAAAAAAAACAACTAAAAAAAAACAAACAACATACAACAGAAACTAACGCATTAACAAAAAAGAACAACTGCAGGGCGGGGCTTGGTTCTGTGCATCAGTTGTTGATTGGATGTTGAGATGTGGGCGTGGCACTCAAGTGCATGCAGGGGCGGAGCTTAAGAGCACTAAATGATTGGAGAAGTCCTGCATACATCAGCATTGAGAAGACTTACGTTTAACTGGAAGATTTTGATTAAATGCTACAAACTATTTTAAAGCTGTACGTCTGTAAGGGGTCTGTTAAAGATCTAGAAAGCATCTGCTGTTTACATTAAAAGATGTCAGTTTCACATGCATTCTGAATCAGTCTATTTGACATCTGGTAGGAAACGAACTCGAGACGTATCTAAAAAATACGTCTTGCAGATGTTACTGCGACGTCTCCGTGATGTGCGCGTGCTTTCAGGGCCAGGTGTGACGCTTCACTGCACTCACAGCTGGAACATGAACGCACGAGGAGGATGTGTTCTGTCTCTGTTAAGATGCCATAAGGAAACTGGCCAAAGAGCAGCGCTGATAACAAAGTCTCGTCTCCTGCTCGCTCTCTGTCACTAAATAACCAACGCGAGCTAATGTTTGCGGACCCGGTTAAAGTCCGCGTGCGCAGCGAAACTCGTCCTCAAACTCGTTCGTGAACTTTTCCCACTGATGGCTGTTTAAACGCGTGCATCGCGTCACACTGCGCGAATGAAGTCACGAGAGCCCGTTCGCAAGCGGGCAACCCAACGCACTCGATTGATCCGCGATCGATCGCAGCAACAGATGATCGACGTCAAGCGCGCGTGACACATTCGAGAGCAGAAAGAAGAGGCAGAATTACCTTAATAATGAGCTGCGAGGGGGACTCGGACATGTCTCGTTCAAATTCAGGAAGTTCTTCTGTTTCCACTTTCCTCTCCCTTGTTCTTCCGCGAAATAAAGCCCTGGATAACGTTCCCCTCGCGACGCGCAGGCGATTTTAACGCGCATCCATTGGCCTCGCCCCGCGCGGAATACTTCAACTTCTCTTGTTTGTAAACGCGCGAGCGGGCGCTACATTGCGGCAGCGCGATGGTTAACACCTTCCTGGAAGCGTCGCTCGCAGGAGCGCGACGCAGCGCGCAGCGCGGAACCTCATTGATCCGGACGCTTCGCGGCGAGATGACGTGAATTCCAGGCAGCGCGCGGCGCCTTAAAGGGAAACGCGATGCAGATTACGTTCGTCAGTCACGGACACCGGATCAACGCGCCGCGCTGCTGTGTTTCACAGTGCTTCATTGTATCCCAGCGAGTATAAAATACAGCGTTATTCTGCTTTATTACGAACGCACAGAAGCGCAATAGTCGCGATGCGTTAAAATGTAATTTTAGACTTTTTCTTTCTTCTTTAGAACTAGCTTTTTATTGAGAATGAAACATACACGAGTACATACAGGCTGACCAAACATGCCATCTATATCCAAATATATACATAATTACTAAAAAATATTGTAGCTACTGCAAAGTTCTGTCAGGTCCTTTCAAATATATTTTAATATCAATTTAAATTTTTTTTTTAATTCCAGTTAACTTAAGTTTAGATCAAATGAAAATGCAAAATGTTTAAACGTTTTAGCAACTTCTATAAACGACTCTTGCGACACCTGCCGGATAACACTGGTATTGCACGCCTTGCTATTGCAGATCACACCGGGGCTAGTTGTCACACACGCTTTTTTCAGTTCTAAAACATTTCTTAATTTTAAGACTGCCAGAAAGATATATTCACACTGTTGTTGCCCACAATAACTCCAGTGTAGGTCTGCTCATATAACAAGAGGTGTTACATAATCTCATTAATTGGCATAAAATTACATACAAATTACAAGTGGTTACAAGTCACTAATAAAATGAAAAATTGGGTTTGGAAATAACCCACTTCTTTTAGTGCACATGGTATTTACCTAGTAAAATAAATAAATGAATGAAATATTGTGCGTTACTTTTCAAAATATAATTCTGCAAATTAAGTCATACATCTCAGTTTTCGATTAATGTAGATTTAGAAATCTTTCCAAAATAATCTTGAGTAGATACAGTGATAAAACAATTGCGATATAGATGAAATAAATGGGTTTAAATCTTTCAAAAACAAGTAACTTGATAAATCCTGGATAATGTTTTGAAAGACACTTCTTTAATTTTGTTATTGATACAAAACTTCTATTTTCCCTGTTCGTGCATGTTGCATGTTGTCACATTATATTCATAAATTAGCATCTTTTGCTTCATTATAAAGTGTATTGAGTGTTTGCTGGACTTACACTGACATCTAGTGGCGAAAATGCGGCATCACGATTCATTAATTCCACAAAAGTTAACCCTCTGCTGTTGTTTCGGTCATTTTAGACCAGAAAAAAAAATGTTTTGAACTTTTAAAGAGAAGCACAAAACATGCTTCGAAAAAGATAAATGGTCGTAAAAAAATAGTCACGTGTGTTGTTCACCATCGGAAATGAATGGGAAATACAAAAATACAAAAAAAATTTTGTGGGTACAATCTATAAATCATTCACGATGCAAAAAAAAGTGCACTGTAATCAGGGGGTGACACAAAATATGTGTAACAACATGTCTTTCTGTGTTCAGGTTTGACTGCGGTCAAATTAATGCAAAAACTGACATTTAAAAAAAAATCTTTCTTTTAGAATGTTTAAATTTATATCTAAATACACAATTAAATGCAATAAAAAATGAGTATTTAGCCTTTTTATATAGAGCTGTGCAGGAATCTGGTGGCTCTTGCGGATGTTTGTCTTGTTATTTCCACCAGATCGCTAATAATCCTCCCAAAAAAAATATATAAAACACATATCAAAATCACATTATAAAATCTCTCAGACTCTTTTAAAACAAAAAATTGAAAAATAATATAAATAAGTATTTTTTTTAATTATTGTTATTTTAAATGGGAAAAATGTATCACAACTATTGCATAAATATTAATTAGCATCAATACATTCAGTCAAAATAGAAAATGAAAATATTAATGTACACAAATATTTAAGTGAAAATAAAAAAGATAGGCTTACATTTCAGGTGTTCCCCAAAATGAACAATAACAGGAGAGTCACGTGATCTCAACAGGATGGCCTTCATGCATTAAACAGCTTAAATTAAACAGCTTTTAATTAATTGTAAACACAGCGTTCCTAATGCACAAAAGTGGAAGATTTGGCTTTAAGACTGTTTTCCGGAACTGGTGTCGTTTTTATGTTTCCGTTAACGACCTTTCACATGATTGATAACGATGTGAAGCTCCTCCTTTAAGTTTAACTTTCGTTTTCCTTTCCTCACTTCTATTTCCCTGTCTGTTCCTAAACTCGACTTCGCTTCAGCATGACGGAGGCGGCGATCGTTAAGAGGATCTGCGCGCAGAACGGATCTATCAGTTACGATGCTTTAATATCGATGTTCGGTCTGTTCGACGAAGCCCTGGACTCGGTCGTCGCCCGCAGTGAATCGTTTACGGTGGCGTTCGTGAACGGACAGAAGAAAGTGATCGCCAGAAGCAAAGTCCGTCTGTGTCGAGTCCAGAACTGTCCGGGCTGCGCGAACCTGCATCTGTGCAAGCTGTTTCTGTTCGGTTCCTGCCGCTTCGACAGAGGAAGGTGAGTGTGTTTACAGTCGAAGCGCATCAAAAGGGTTATTTTCAAACCACATTTCCAACCCAAATGGTCATCTTAGTTACTGTATAAGCGTTAGGAGTCATGGTTGCATTGCATCAGTGTCTCAGCAATGGATGTGAATGGGTGCCGTCAGAATAAGAGCTGATTAAAACATCATAATAATCCACAAGTAATCCACAGGACTTCAGTCCATCAGTTAACACCTGGAGAAGACAAAAGCTGAAACACATCCAGCATTAAGACGTTATTATGGATTATGGACTTGTATTTATCAGCTGTTTGGACTCTTATTCTGACGGCACCCATTCACTGCAGAGCATCCAGTGGTGAGCAAGTGACGCAATCCTGCATTTCTCCAAATCTGATGAAGAAACAAACTAAAACTCACTGCCTACAATACAAAAACTGTCTGTTCCCTAAATAATTGTTTTCACTTGCAGAAGAGGATGTCGCTTCAGTCACGATCTGCTCTCGGGTCAGAATGCATTAGTTCTGACCGCTCACGGTCTGAACACACTGGACTTAAAGGAGCTGTGCATTCTGCTCATGCAGAGCGATTACTCACTTCTGCCAGCGGTGAGCATTTCACACATTTCACTCGAAGTCTAGAGTTCTGAGTTAAACCTGAAAAGTGGTGCTTGTTTGTCAGGTGTGTCATTCGTATAATAACGGGACGGGAGAATACGGCCGCTGCCCGGACGCCGAGAACTGTAAGAGGCTCCACATCTGCGAGAAATACCTGCGAGGCTTCTGCGACTGCACGCGCGCTCATGACTTCTACGAGCCGCATCCGCTGAAGACGCTGCAGGACAGAGGCGTCACCGCCGAGCTCATGGCCGTCATGAAGGACCTGTACGCCAACATTGAAGTCCTGAAGCGTCATTCCAAGGCACCAGCCGCCGGGGGACCGAACCCCAGAAGAGGCCCGAATGCACAGAACCGGAGGCCCTCGAGCGGTTTTAACGCGGGCCGAGGACAGGCGGCTCAGAAGCCTCCACAAACCAACACGGGTAGCACATACATGCTTTTACGGGAGCCGTTTCCACCACTGAATAAAAAATTAAATAAAAAAAAAAGAAATTTTATTGTGACTTCTTTTTTTTAGAATTGTGAGAAAAACTCTTTCTTGCAATTGTGAGTTTACATATTTTAAGAATTGTGAGATATAAACTCGCAATTGTGAGAAGAAAGTCAAAATTGCAAGAAAAAACTAACTTTTTTCTCACAGTGCAGACATCTTTTCTCAGAATTGAGATGAACTGGCAATTGCAAGAAAAAATTGCGAGATATAAACTTGCTATTGCGAAAATAAAAAAGTCAGAATTGCAACAAACTTTTTTCTCACGAATACAAGTTTATTTATCGCAATTTTGACTTTTTTTTGCAGTTGTGAGTTAACATATTTTAAGAATTGTGAGAAGAATGTCAAAATTGCAAGATTTAAACTCGCTATTTCAAGAAAAAAGGTTTTCTCGGAATTGCTTGATATAAAGTAAATATAAATTTGCATTTGCAAATTATAAAGTCTGAATTGTGAGAAATAAACTTGCGATTCAATTTTTTTTCTCTTTTGCAATTCTGACTTTTTTCACGAATGCAAATTTATATATTGCAATTTTGACTTTTCTCTCCCAATGCTGACTTCTTTTCTCAGAGTTGTGAGATATAATTTTTTCTTTGGGAGTTAGATAAAAGTTAGAATTGTGATATATTATCTTGCATTCGCGAAAAAAGTCAGAATTGCATTTTCTCAGAACTGCTTGATACAAACTCAAAATAAATTCGCATTTGCGAGTTTTAAAGTCAGGATTGTGAGAAATAAACTCGCAATTCTGACTTCTTTTTACTATTGCGAGAAAAAGTCAGAATTGCAAGTTATAAATTCTTTTTTTATCAGAATTGCGAGTTTATATCATGCAATTCTCACTTTATAACTTGCAATTGCGAGTTTACATCTTGCAATTCTGAGAAAAAACTCGAAAATTTTGAGATGAAAAGTTGCAATTACCTTTTTAATTTTTTATGCACTGGCGGAAACAGGCTCCCGTATGTTTTAAATACAAGAATGCAATATTAGGAAACATTCAGCCTGAAAGTCACTTACTGACGTGTGTGTGTGTGTGTGTGTGTGTGTGTGTGTGTGTGTGTGTGTGTGTCTTCTCTCAGAGAAAACGGAGATCTGCATGTATTTCGTCAAAGGACACTGCAAGCACGGTGGTAAGAGCGGGGTGTGATTCATAGAGTGATGTTCACTGTGAACGCAGCTGAACGCTTGTGTTTCCAGGCTCGTGTTGGAAGGAGCATTCCACTCTGCCGTATAAATGGGAAGTAAAGGAAGGATCCGAATGGAAGGCTCTTCCTGACAACGAAGCCATCGAGAAAGATTACTGCGATGCCTCAAGAACATACAGGTGAGCAGTGTTGAGGATAATGCATTATAAGTAACGCGAGTAAATACTTTTTCAAGTAACTAGTAATGCATTACTTTCTATAAAAAGTAACTTAGTTACCTTTATAAGGAGTAATGCAATGGATTACTTTTAAAAGTGTCTTTCCCCAGTTAGTAGGCAGTGCTTGAATAACCAGTGGTTAATCGAGTGTTCTGATGGTTTTTCTGTCTGTCAAAGCTCTGGAACGAACACGGTTTTTTTCGATACGATGACGCAAGGCTGTCACAGCGTGCGGCGTCTGTCGACGGTACCCTCGGTGCTCCAGCCCAACTTCATCCTGACCACCGAGTGGATCTGGTACTGGAAGGATGAGTATGGAAACTGGATCCAGTATGCCACAGCGGTAAGTGACTTTTTGAGTATCCTAAATGTACTTTTCAATATCTTGCGCTCTTTTGATGTTCTGTTTTTTTTCTGTTTATTGAACAGGACGGGGGTCATGGATCGTCCTCCATCTCCAGTGCTGAACTCGAGCAGAAGTTCCAGGCCGATAGCAACGCCGTGGTGGAGTTCACCGCCGGATCGCAGACATATGAGCTCAGCTTCACAGGTAACCTCAAAATCATCTTACATTTAGGGGTGTGCGATATATATATATATTTATATATACACAATGCAGACTCAGTTCTGTATAAGACACAATATTGTCAGTTTTTTCTGTTTCAAACAAAGCCGGAGCAGAACAGAACAACACTGCAGTGTTTAGTTCCTGAATGAATCTGTTTTAGAATGAATCATTTGAGTCAATGATTCAATGATCCATTCATAAATCACTTGCTTCGTTTCTGAATGAATCAGCCGTTTTGAACAAATCATTTAAATGAATGATTCATTGAAACAGGGAATTACTGCCATCTATTGGCTGTTTTAGTGTCATTTATTTATCCATGACAGGACTACCGAATTTTTAAAGGCCAGTATCAGTATCGGTATAATATTGGTCAATATCGGTACCGATACCGATAAGATACTTCTAAACTGAACTTTTAAATTAAGAAATGTATTACATTATTAAATTACTAATAATGATACCCACTTAACTTTATATTTGAAACGCTTTCTAACATTCAGTATGCTATAATTGCAACTTACTAGGTTATATATTTGTTTACTCATAGTTAAAATATGTTTACTGTAGTGGTAACCATGGAAATCTACAAATACGACAGTCACTTTAGTAAAACCATGGTTAATTTTCATCAGGTATAAAACGCATAAAATGCAACTTTTTTATTCTTACAACTATGATTTGTATTGACATTACAGAATAGAACATTATCAGTATATTAACTTTAAACATTCAATTGAAATAAATGTAATTGCACAAACTATATAGGCTACAGTTTCCTAAAAGCATCAATGGTTTCTTATGGATCTTTTGGGAAACGCAGCCTATACTTTTGATACTCACATCAGTATCGATACATTGATACTTCAGGAGCTAAGCCAAAGTACCAGCGCAAAATATTGTTTAAATATTGTCACACCCGCACACACATAATACTTATAATAGTCTTGAAGAAGCTTCACTGAACTAATCTTGCTCTTCAGATATGATCCAGACAAACAAACGCTACACAACCAAAAAAGTCGTCAGACGTCGTCCCAAATTTGTGTCAGCGGCTGATGTTCGAACAATCAAGACGACGTAAGTAAACACTCCTCGTTCTCTCTTAAACGCTCTGAAACCTGTGTGATGAACAAACTCTTCTCTCTGTTCTCAGTAAAAGGGCGCCCAATAATTTCAAGGCTCTGCCAGAGCACTGGGATAAAGCTCTGACTCCTGAAACTGGATACAAGGCGAGTGGAATCATTTATCGGTGACTTTCACGATTTTACGTGGATCTGTGTTTGTAGTGTTAAAACTGCGCTGTTTTACACAGAGAGTGCCGCTGCAGAGCACGTCCGCCGAATACATCAAAATCAAAGAACTGTTCGGTCGCACCATGATCGGCTTCAGAATCCTGAAGATTGAGAGGATCCAGAACAAAGCATTATGGGAAGTTTATCAGTGGTAAGTCCACGAGACATGCACTCACCGGAACGTCCAGATCGATTACAGCACGTCTGACGGTATGCGCCACTTTTAGGCAGAAAGACTTTATGAAAAAGAACAACGGAGGCAGAGACGTGACCGAGAAGCAGCTCTTCCACGGCACCGACAGCACGCATTTAGATGCCATCTGCCACAACAACTTCGACTGGAGGATCTGTGGGACTCACGGCACGGCCTACGGGAAAGGTGGAGTTCAGATAAAGAAACAGTTTTAAAGAAATAGTTCAACCACAAATGAGAATTTGCTGGAAATGTGCTCGCCCTCCGAGGCCATCTGAGTTTATTTCGTCATCAGGTTTGTAGAAATGTAGCATTGCATCAGTGTCTCAGCAATGGATGGTCTGCGGTGAATGGGTGCCGTCAGAATGAGAGCTGTTAAAAACATCACAGTAATCCACAGCACTCCAGTCCATCAGTTAACATCTGGAGAAGACAAAAGATGAAACAAATCCAGCATTAAGACGTTTTTAACTCAAATATGAGTCCATAATAACACTTCCTCCAGTGAAAAAGTGTTCTGGTGTGAATCAGGAGAGAAATCTGCACAGATCAAGAAACCCAAAACATCTCGAAACAAATATGTGTGAGACAACAGATGCACTTTTTCACTGGAGGAAGTGTTATTATGGATTATGGACTCTATGTATTTGATTTAAAAACATCTTAATGCTGGATGTGTTTCATCTTTTGTCTTCTCCAGATGTTCACTGATGGACTGGAGTGCTGTGGATTACTTGTGGATTATTGTGATGTTTTTTTCTGCTCTTATTCTGACGGCACCCATTCACCGCAGACCATCCATTGCTGAGACACTGATGCAATACTAATTTTTTCCAAATCTGATGAGAAAAAAACATACTCATCTACATCTCGGATGAGCTGAGAGTGAGCACATTTTTGGTTAAATGCATGCAACATGTTCTTAAGAGCTCGAAATACGTCTCTTCTGCAGGTAGTTACTTTGCCAGGGATGCCAAATACTCGCACAGCTACACCAAAGACTCAGGCACTCGTTCCATGTTCGTGTGTCGCATTCTGGTTGGCAGCTACACCAAAGGTGACTCCAGCTACCTCCGGCCTCCATCCAAAGACGGAGGAGACACCGTCTTCTACGACAGCTGTGTGAACGACGTCTTCGATCCGTCCATATTCGTGGTGTTTGAAAAGCACCAGATCTACCCCGAGTATCTCATCGAGTACAGAGACGCCGGGGGCTTTGATCCACTGACCCGTCCTGCGGTGGCAAAACCAACAGTGACAGTGAGGAGCCGCGTAGCTGTTCCTGCAGTCACCCACTCACACGCCTCCATCTATAATCCCTCCACACATGCATCTTCTTCATACTCCTCCTCCTCAAACACCTCCTTCTATAAACCCTCCCCAGTGGCATCATCTTCATATACACCCTCCTACATTTCTTCCTCAAGCGCCTCCTCTTCCTCCTCCCTGCGTGCTTCTCCCTCACGATCTTTTTCCTCATATCCCCCAACTCCTCCAAAGCCTTCAAAAAAGTCAGAGTGCATCATTTCCTGACCGTATGATCAGGCACCATGTGATCACATTGTTTGCTTTAGAGGAAGCCAGTAAAAAGTTCATGCTGATAATACAATACTGTGATTACACAATAAGAGAAAAATGGCATAAGAAACAGGAGTGGCGACAGATCTGTTCTTCTTTATTCTGACATACAATTTTTTGGGCGGGGCTTGGTTCTTTGTTGGGATGTGGGCGTGGCTCTCAAACGTGCATGCAGATGAGCATGAGCTTGCAGGGGCGGAGCTTAGGAGAAGAAGAAGGCTTACATAATCATAATTAAAAAATGAACCATATACACGGATGAATTGTTAGATCTGTAACATGCATTTGGAAAGCAGACGGTGAATTTTTATTTCATGCCAGCTTTAATGGCAATGTAATCTTTGTAATAATCTCAATATTTGAGATGCTTGTCACAATAAAGCTCTCCAATACACAACTTTAGGGGAATTCATTTATTGAGCTTTTTCCTCTTAATCCTCAAATAGATGTGTATGACTGACTGAAATCTCACTTCTGAATTTTGTTTCCCATCCATTTAATATCAGTGTCTCTCAGCGATATAAAAAATGCTGAAATTAAAAAAATAAATCTCCTTGTTCCTGTTTATAGTAATCTGGTTATTTTTGGATTAGGCCTAGTTTTGATCTAAATTACAGTATATTAACAATCATATTAAATGACTAATCCTACAAATTTGGGTGTCAAGTATTTTGAGCAATGAAAAAAATGTAAACGTTAATAATTACATGTCATTATGCAGTTTTAGCACATGCTCAATAAATCACTGCAGAAATTATGTCAATCTTAGAATGTTTTTTTAAAAGGGAATAAATGTTAGGACCAAATGCAGTGAAACACTTTTAGCTGAGACAGGAAGTGCAGTGGAAATGTCCTCAGTTGAGACAGGAAATGCAGTGAAACACTTTTAGCTGAGACAGGAAGTGCAGTGGAAATGTCCTCAGTTGAGACAGGAAATGCAGTGAAGACACTTTTAGCTGAGACAGGAAGTGCAGTGGAAATGTCCTCAGTTGAGACAGGAAATGCAGTGAAGACACTTTTAGCTGAGACAGGAAGTGCAGTGGAAAAGTCTTCAGCTGAGACAGGAAATGCAGTGAAGACACTTTTAGCTGAGACAGGAAGTGCAGTGGAAATGCATTCAATTGAGACAGGAAGTGCAGTGCACTTCCTGTCTCAGCTAAAAGTGTCTCTGCTGCACTTCCTGTCTCAGCTAAAAGTCTTTGCTGCACTTCCTGTCTTAGCTAAAAGTGTCTCTGCTGCACTTCCTGTCTCAGCTAAAAGTCTTTGCTGCACTTCCTGTGTCAGCTAAAAGTGTCTTCACTGCACTTCCTGTCTCATCTGAGGACTTTCCCACTGCACTTCCTGTCTCAGCTAAAAGTGTCTTCACTGCATTTCCTGTCTCAGCTGAGGACATTTCCACTGCACTTCCTGTCTCAGCTAAAAGTGTCTCTGTTGCATTTCCTGTCTCAACTGAGGACATTTCCACTGCACTTCCTGTCTCAACTAAAAGTGTCCCTGCTGCACTTCCTGTCTCAGCTAAAAGTGTCTCTGCTGCACTTCCTGTCTCAGCTAAAAGTCTTTGCTGCACTTCCTGTCTCAGCTAAAAGTGTCTCTGCTGCACTTCCTGTCTCAGCTAAAAGTCTTTGCTGCACTTCCTGTGTCAGCTAAAAGTGTCTCTGCTGCACTTCCTGTCTCAGCTAAAAGTGTCTCTGCTGCACTTCCTGTGTCAGCTAAAAGTGTCTCTGTTGCACTTCCTGTCTCAGCTAAAAGTGTCTCTCATGCAGATGTGCACAGCAGCGCATGGACGAACCAGAGCTGTGAAAGAGCTGTGATCATGTGATCTGTTACTGTAACATTGTGCAGAGTTGAGATAATACTTGTTTTGACTCTTCATTAAATCAGTTATTTATGGAAATGTTTCAGGATATCAGGATGCTTTATGCATTTCATATAGACATGACAGTTAATTATTGATCTCTCTCTCTCTCTCTCTCTCTCTCTCTGGAGTGCATGTCCACACTGATAATGAAACGCTTTTATGTGAAGAAATAATCATCTTATAATCTAGTCACATAAATGCATGATCACCTGACAGCCACAGCACTTATAAATGTGCAGTTTAATTGTACTAAAAACACTTCAGATTTGATTGTAAACTCCTGACATGTACTTCTGTCTAGCTCAGAGGTGGGTTGGCTTCTGTCCGTGAGGATGGACTTGCTGGAATAAAAGCTGACACTAAACAGCTCTTCCGTGTCTTTGTACATGTTTACATAGAATCCAAAGCGACTTGCTTTGCATTTATGATACACATTTACATTTTATCACTTCTAATGTATCTTTTCTTAAAATAACAAATTTTCATAGTAATAATTTCATAGTTTGCTCTGGACTTGCTGATGGTTTAATCTCTTCAGCATATGCTTAAAGAACATGTCTTGATCGTATTTCACAGAGACCATAACCCTTTAGATCCCTTTAGAATTCTGAGATTCTGGCTAAGTTAGACTTTCATTTGTCGTACTTAAATCTTTCTGAGCGCTCGGATGTAATTCAGTTAATTTATCAATATTCTGCCTTGTTTTCTGATGTTCCATCTTGTACCAATGTCCTAGAGCATGACATTGACGTAGGTCAAGTTAACCCTATTAAGCAACACCCATATAGGGTAAATCCTGTCAAACGCCAGCTTTTGCGCAAAGAGGTAGAGTATATGTTAGAACATAACATAGCTGAACCAACTTGTAGTGCTTGGAGTTCACCATGTTTATTGGTTGAGAAGCATGATGGTTCGTTTCGGGTTTTGTACCGATTTTCGTAAGGTAAATGCCATCACGAAACCTGACTCCTTTTCCTCTTCCGCGGTTAGATGATTGCATTGACCAAGTTGGTTCTGCATCCTTTGTTTCAAAGTTAGATCTTTTGAAAGGCTACTGGCAGGTTCCACTTAGCCAGCGAGCCCGTGAGATCTCTGCTTTTTGTGACACCAGATAACTTCTGCCAATATAATGTTATGGCATTCGGTATGAGAAATGCACCTGCCACTTTCCAGCGTCTGGTTAATAAGGTGTTAGAAGAAGTTGCAAGATGTGAGGCTTACCTTGATGATGTGGTCATTTATAGTTCTACCTGGTCTCAACATCTGGCCCAGCTTGGGGATGTGTTCAAGAGGTTAAAGGCTGCAAACTTGACCCTGAACCTCTCCAAGTGTGAGTTTTGGGCAGGCCACAGTTACCTACTTGGGTAAAGTTGTTGGCCATGGACATGTGTCTCCGGTAGGAGCAAAAGTGGAGGCCATTGTGAATTTTGCTGTACCATCATCTCGGCGGGAACTAAAACATTTCCTTGGTATGGCAGGATACTGTAGGAGTTTTTGCAGAAATTTTTGCCACTGTTGCTACACCTTTGACTAACCTGCTTAGCCCTAAGGTTCCTTTTGTTTGGGACTGAGTTATGTCAGGTTGCCTTTGACAATCTGAAGGCATTGTTGAGCAGTTCCCCTGTTCTTGCTGCCCCTGATTTTAACAGACCTTTCAAGTTAGCTGTGGACGCTAGTGATTTTGGGGTGGGTGCTATTCTCCTCCAAGATGATTCAGTGGGAGTGGAGCATCCTGTGTGCTATTTTTCAAAGAAATTTGATATCCATCAGAAGCATTATTCTACAATTGAAAAGGAAGCTTTGGCCCTTATTCTGGCTCTGAATCATTTTGATGTGTATGTTTCATCCAGTGTTTCACTTGTTGTGTACACTGATCATAATCCTCTAGTGTTCCTTCACAGCATGAGAAATTCTAACCAGTGCTTAATGCGATGGAGCCTGTTTTTTGCAGGGATATGATCTTACAGTCTGCCACATCCGTGGGAAGGATAACGTTTTGGCGGATGCTCTGTCAAGGTCGTAAGAGCTGGTGTTTGTCCATCGTTTATGTACTTGTTGACTTTGCCATAGGTTATTCTATAGCAATGTTTTAAGGGTGGGAGTGTTATGTGGGAGTGTTTTAATCTGTGTTTCATTGCAGTTTCCCTGGTCACTCTCCTGCAATTAACAGGTTAATTGGATCCACCTGAAGGGAGTCACTTTAAATCTAGGACACATGCTCTTGCTCGGTCTCTCTCGTTTTGCAGCCAGCACTGCAGTAGCAGTGTTTCTGCTTCTCCAGTCCCTTTTTTTTCCCCTTTCGTTATTAAAATAAACTTATTTTGATTGGCATACTTTTGTTTTGTGTCCTTTATGTTGCATCCCTAGAGCCAGGGTTGTAACAATCCCACCGGTCACTATAAAGAAGGTTTGCATTTATTAAGCTCTAAAAACGACACTGACTGGTG
>NC_056575.1:976256-1008756 GCF_018340385.1 Cyprinus carpio
GTGACTGTGTGTGGGTGTGTGTGTGTGTACTCCCTTTCGTGGGCCTGTCTGTGTGGTGTGTGACGAGCGTTCGTGGCTGTGTGTGTCCCTGTTTGTGCACGTGTTGGGTGTGTGTGTGTGGTATTGTGTCGTATGGGGTTGTGTTGCTGTGTGTGTGTGTGTGTGTGTGGGTGACGTGTTGTGGGTGGGACTGTGGGTCGCTGTGCTGTGTGTGTGTGTGTGCCCCCCCACTGGTTGGTGGTGTCGGTCGTTGTGTGTGTGTTGTAGTGTCGTGTGTGTGTGTGCTGTGTCGGGTGTGTGTGTGGGTGTGTGTGTGTGGTGTGTGAGTGTGGGAAAAGTGTGGTGTGTTGACTGTGTCTGTGTGTGTGTGGTGTGGTCTGTGTGTGGTGTGTGTGTGTGGACTGTGTGTGTTTGTGTGTGTGGTGTGTGTGTGTGTGTGTGTTGTGTCTGTGTGTGGGCTGTGTGTTTGTGTGTGTGTGGTGGTGTGTGTGGGTAGCTGTGTGTGTGTGTTGTTAAGTGTCGTGGTGTGCGTGTGTGTGGGTAGTGTGTGAGACTGTGTGTGCTGGTGTTTGTGGGTGTCATGGTGCCGTGATGGGTGTGTGTGTGTGTGGTGTGACTGGTGTGTGTGTGTGTGGTGCTGTGTGTGGGTGTGTGTGGTCTGTGTTTGTGTGTGGCTGCCATGTGTGTGTGGTTGTGTCTGTGGTGTGTGTGTGTTGAATGTGTTTGTGGGTGTGGTGTGTGTGAGTGGTGTATGTGTTTGTGTGGTTTGTGTGGTGTGTGTGTGTGTTGTGTGTGTGTGGTAGTTGTGTGTGTTGTGTCTGTGTGTGCTGTGTGTGGTGTGTGTGGTTGTGTGTGTGTGTGTGTGGTGTGTGGTGTGTGTGTGTGTGTGTGTGTGTGGAATCTGTGGTGTGGTGTGTGGTGTGGTGTCTGTGTGTGTGTGTGTGTGTGTGTGTGTGTGTGTGTGTGTGTGGGTGTGTGTGTGTGTGTGTGTGGGTGGACTGTGTGTGTTGTGTGGGAGAGGCGAGGGAGTGTGTGGTGTGTGTGTGTGTGTGGTGAGGTGGTGTGTGTGTGTGTGTGTGTGTGTGTGTGTGTGTGTGTGTGTGTGTGTGTGTGTGTGTGTGTGTTTGGAATGACAACTGTTGGTCTCACACTAATGTTGAAAATTTTGGACTGATGTTTTAATGTTTCTGAAAGAAGTCTCTTCATGGGCTGCATTTATCCAAACAAAAACAAAAAAAAACTATAAAAAAACATTCTAAATAATATAAAAAATCAAAATCACCTATTATCATAATATTATAAGCACAGAACAACAGTTGTGCTGCACGATATTTTTGTGGAAACTGTGACTCATTTTATTTTTCAGGATTCACAGATGAATGAAAGTTCAAAAGAACAGCATGTATTTGAAATGTAACATTATAAATGTATTTACTGTTACTTTTCGTCAGTTTATTGCATCCCTGATGAATAAAAGTATCAGAAAACATTTGAACTGTAGCGTATCTTCACATCATGATGTTCAAACGCTCCTTTAAATAAAATGACATTATTTAATGTAAATGAATATATCCTGAAGAGTAATTAGAAAGTTTTAACTGAAAATGCCACTAATGAGCCGTTCTTCAGACGTGTGTTTGCTCAAACATCTGCGTGAGGATGAGGAAGCTGTTTGTCTGTTTTTCTTTCCCTTTACCTTGAAAATGTTGCCTTGGCATCTACAACTTATCATTTCTTCATTTAAACAGTCAAATGTCTTTACTTAGTACATGCAAACTGTTGTGTCTCTCATGCTTATCTCTCGGAGATCAATCTGGTGTCGGATGTGAACTCCGGCTGTACGGTGGACATGCAGGTGAACCGCGGAGGAACTAAAGTGGTCAGGTGTGTTCTTTCAGTGTCACCAAGATACTTTTTACACGCTTAATTAGTATTTATTTTTATAAATTCAATTTGGGGGGGGGGGGGGGGGTTGTTCTTTCCAATTGTAGTTAACAGTCTGTTTTTTTTTTTTTTTAGTTTTTTTTTAGTTTTTTTTATGTCTGTATAGTTATTATTATTTTTTTTTATTTGTCATTTTTATTTCAGGGATTTTTTTTGTTTGTTTTTATTTTAGTTAACATTTTAATTTTTTGTATATGTCTGTATAGTTTTTATTAATATTTTGAAAAATGTAAATTTTTATAATTTTTTTTTTAAATATATATTTTAGTTAAAGTTTTAGTGTTTTTGTAAATTTTTTTTTATTTACTATTTTTAAAAATATGTCCATATAGTTTTTATTAATATTTTGAATTATTTTTATTTCGGGGATTTTATTTCAGTTAATATTTAAGCTTTTTTTGTTAATTTTGTTATACGTCTGTAGTTTTTTATTAATATTTTAAAGAATTTTTATTTTTATAATTTCAGGTTTTTAATTTTAGTTAAAGGTTTAGTGTGTTTATTTATTTATATATTTTTTAGAATTTGTCTGTATAGTTTTTATTAATATTTTATATAGTTTTTATTTTTTATAATTTCAGGTTGTTTTATTTTATTTAGCATTTTAGCTTTTTTTTTTTCTTTTTTTTTTATATGCCTATAGTTTTTATTAATATTTTGAATTATTTATATTTTTTATAATTTCAGGGGTTTTATTTTAGTTAAAGTTTTAGTGTTTTTGTTCATTTTGTTTAAAAAAATGTGACTATATATTTTTAATTAATATTTTGAAGTTTCAGTTTTATTATTTTAGTTAAAGTTTTAGTGTTTTGTTAATTTTTTAATTTTCAAAAATATCTATATTGTTTTTTATATTTTGATTTTTTTTTATTTCTATAATTTAATGTTTTTTTCCTATTTTATTTAATTAATTTATTTTTGTTTTGTGCATTTTTTTAAATGTTTTTTAAAATATGTCTATATAGTTTTTAAGTTGAAATGTTGGCAAATAGCTGAAATAAAAAGATTTTATATATATATATATATATATACACAGACTGATCAGATTTCTCCGGCGTTTCAGCCTGACAGAAATGAGTTGTGAGGTGTTTTCAGTGTTAATGTGTGTTCAGAGTAGAAACACGATCCATCAGCTGGTGTGTTTTGATGGTTTTTAGTGCATGTATGAAGTCAGTGTGTAGAAAATCACATTAACTAGCAACATCCTCCTCTAACTAACCACAGACTAACACAGTACTGTCCTCCTGTGATGTTAGTGAAAGTCTGCAGCAGCAGCTGTTTTCTGTGCGTGGCGTGTGATTCGAGCCGCTGTATTAATAAAGCTCATCTTAATGAAAACACTGCGGCTGTAATGAAATAACCTACACTACATAATTCACTTCCTCTCTGCCCCTCTCTCCTCCACACACCCACAACATCCCAAAAACACACAGATTATTAACAACACCCTCACCAAATAAGCAGACATCTTATACTAGTTTAATAAAAGCCACTATTAATAGTGTGTGTGTGTGTGCAGATGAGCTGTACCGGCCCTTTAAGAAACACACACTCACACACACTTACAGTCTCTTCTGCCAGTTTATCTGATCAAAAATACAGTAAAATTTTTTAAATATTATTATAATGTAAAAAAGCCCTTCTAAACTGTAAATCTCATTTCTAAAATCAAATCTATATCTTCAACCAAATCATTACTCCAGTCTTCAGAGTCACATGATCTTCAGAAATCATTCTGATGTCTCTGTGTTCGTCGCTGCAGATCGTTCAGGCCTGATTTCGGCGTTTTCAGGTGAGGGGGGGCCTGGATTTTCGTGTCTTTGAACTACGGCTCCGTTCCCAGCCCAAACTCAACCCACTACATAACCAAGCCATCTGCATGAACCACGAACTACGTCCCCATCCCCAACTCCAACCCTCTCCATTCCCATCTACAACTTCTGCAGCAAACCCTGGGTGGGTGCGTTGAGGCCGAGTCCGAGCCCTCACTGAGTGACACAAACACAAGGTCAGTCTGAGTCTGTTAGTGAAGCTCGACAAAACACTGAAACAAAAAAAAAATAAAATAAAACACAAACTAAAAAACAAATAAATAATAATAATATATAATTAAGAATAAATAATTATAAACAACAACAGACCCAACTAATATAATAATAATAATATAATAATAACATAAGCAATAATAATAATAAATAAAGCCAATGCCAACAATACCCCATACACTTCAAAGTTTAATGAATCTCCAATAATAATAATAATAATAATAAATAAAAAAATAATAAATAATAAATAATCAATAATAATAATAATAATAATAATAATAAAAATAATAAATAATCAATAATCGATAATAATAATAATGACAATAATAATAATAATAAATAATCAAAAATAATAATAATAATAATAATAATAATAAATGTGTTGATTTTTCTCAGATTATATATATGGTTTTGTTTAAACCTCCAATTTTATTTAATATAGATCATAAATATTTATCTTCCCAATTACGAAAAAAGAGATAAAGACCATATTTAATTACAGGGTTATTAAAATTAAAATTAAAACTAAAACCTTATATAATAAAATATAAAAAAATATTAAACTTGTTTTATTTTTATCGGTTTTAATTTGTTTTATATGCCAAAATAACTCAAACTAAAACTGAAATAAAAAATTAGTAAGAAATACATAAACATATATATATATATATATATATAATTTTAGCGCTTGAAATCAAATAAACATTAACAGCATAATAAAAATATAAAAATCTTACTTGTTTTATTTTTTATCGCTTCTCATTTTTGTTTTAAATACCAAAATAACTGAAACTGTAAGAACTACATAGACATGTTTAATATAAAAAAAGTATTTAGGCATGAGCCAAAATGTAATTTAGGTCCATATAATAATTACATATCTATTATAATTTTTACTATAAAAAATACTATAAATTAATAAAACCCACACTGATTTAGCATCAACAGTCAATAAAACTAGTTAGTTTGTATACCGCAAGCTAACATCATTTTTCTTGTAATCTTTTGTATGCAGAGTATTATTTACTTTCAGACAAACTGAATAAATCCAAACCAAATCAGAAACAACCTTAAATTTATCCTCAAATCAGTTCTCCGAGTCATATTCAGATTTGGTATACTGAATATAGACGGAAGATGATAAAAACAACAACGTGTTCTTTATAATAACGGATGATAAATGATGCTTCATGTGTTTGCAGTTCTCTCACATGATCAAACTCTACCAGACTCTGGGGCCAGAGAAGTTCCCGCTCAACGAGCAAACCTTCTTCCCCAACCACACGCAGATGGTGAGTCTCTGTTACCTGTTCATTACGAGCTCACCACAAAATCTGCTCGCCTTCAGGTCATCCCAGATGAAGACGAGGATGGAGAAATGTAGCGCTGCATCAGCGTCTCAGCAATGGATGTGAATGGGTGCCGTCAGAATGAGAGCTGATAAAAACATCACAATAATCCACAAGTAATCCACAGCACTCCAGTCCATCAGTTAACATCTGGAGAAGACAAAAGATGAAACACATCCAGCATTAAGACGTTTTTAACTCAAATATGAGTCCATAATAACACTTCCTCCAGTGCAGAAGTGCATCTCTTGTTGTCTCTGTGTTTGATGAATGCTCCTCAGTCTTTACACAGACGCACTTGTTATGTTCTTAAAGCTGCAGGATTTTCTTCTGAAATCAGATGTGTTTAATGCTGGTTTTTCATTGCTAAATGAACATCTGCATGTGAGTCTCAGGCCCTTATAAAATCATATTTAAGTTTATCACAAATATATATATTTTTAGGGCCCTATGAAATCCATTTAATTTTTTCCCAAGTTCCATTTTTTCCATTTTAAATTTTTTTTGTATTCCATTTTTTTTGTTTATATTTTTCTTGACTTCGTTTTAATGGTTAAATAAAATCTTAATAATTTTTTTCATTTTAATTTTCCGAATTTTTCTTTTAATGGTTAAATAAAATTTTAGTAATTGAAATGCACATTTAAATCATGAAACTTGCACAATTTAACAACAATTTATTAAAAGTTTATCACGGATATATTTTTTAGGGCCCTATGAAATCCATTTTATTTTTTCCCAAATTCCATTTTTTTCCATTTCCATTGCCATCTGTTGTTCTCTCACATAATTTTTCAAATCAAAAAATTAAATTCTTCTTGATTAAATTAAATCTTAATAAAATTAAATCCATCTGATTTTTCCAGTGAAAAAGTGCATCTCCTGTTGTTCTCTCACATATTTGTTTAGAGCTGTTTAAACGCTGCTTGATCTGTGCAGATTTCTCTCCCCTCCTGATTCACACCCAGAACACTTTTTCACTGGGAAGTGTTATTATAGGATTATGGACTCTATTATTTGAAGTTAAAAACATTCTTATGTTAGATTTGTTTCAGCTTTTGTCTTTCTCCAGATGTTCACTGATGGGACGTGGAGTGCTGTGGGATTACTTGTGGGATTATATCTGTGTTGTTTTCTATCAGCTCTCATTTCTGAACGGGTCACCCATTCACATCCATTGATGAGACACTGATGCAGTGCTACATTTCTACAAACCTGAAGAAGAAACACACTCATCTGCGTCTGGGATGAACTGAGGATGAGCACAGTTTCAGATAATGTTGATTTTTCCCAGAACCAATAACAAAAACAATATTATAAAAATATAAAACAGAGAAATTAAAAATCGATTGAAAATGGTCATCTGTCTCTCTCTCTCTCTCTCACACATCATACTGTCTCGTCTCCATCTCTCTCACACCACACACACACTCACAACACCACACACACCACACCCGAGCGTTCAGTGAGAGTCAGACGGGTCTGATCCGAGCAGGATGTTTGTGTTACAGACAGAATATTTACATGATCTACAAACACGCGCCGGCGGCTGAGACTCTAAAGCAGCAGCGACGCAGGAATGGAGCAGAAATCAAAAGATTACACGCTTGTCACGTCTGCTTCATATCTGTCAAACATCATCAGAAAATGCATTTTAGACGCACGCCGTCTTCAGCCTAGATGCAGAAAGGATGTGATCGGTCTACCGTTTATAATCTCTGCTTTAACGTAATACAAAAATACTAATCACAACTCCAATAGCTTATATCATAAACAGCAAGAAGGAGGGAATCATTTCTCTGCATTTCTCGACTCATAAATAGATACTGAACCGTATAAATCTGCCACACGCACATAAACAACAGCAGGCTTCCGTATCAATGAAATCATGTTTAAAAAGCAGCACATCACTATAAAAGAGCAGGGTTTTATTGCGATCGTGTTTAATCAGGTTAATGCGGGCGGCTCCGTGTGACTCGACGGGGCTGATGTTCCGGCGGTTCTGATGCGCTTCAGGGGTCGGTGGTGTTGATGGTGAGCTTGTCGCGGGTGTTCGTGCCTCGGTACCAGCTGCAGTAGCCCTCCTTCTGCTGGATGCAGGCGTAGTGGCGCCACTGATGGCCCGGGTAGCTGAAGTGTGGAGACAGCATGTCTGTCCACAGGCACTCGTTCTTGGACGTGACGAAGCAGGGCAGGTAGTAGCACGGCTTGATCTGCAGACACAGGACGGATGAGCGTTTATTCCTCATGCAGAACAGCTCTGAACACGTGTTTTATGTTTCCAGGTGTGTGATGAATGCAGAACCCAACGCGCTTTACACAGACGCACTTGTTATGTTCTCAAAGATGCAGGTTTTCTTTTGAAATCTGATGTATTTAATGCTGGTTTTTCATTGCTAATTGAAAGCACATCTAATTCATTAAAATCATGAAACTTGCACAGTTAAACAACAATTTATTAAAAGATTATCAAAAATATATATTTTTAGGGTGCTTGGAAACCCATTTAAATTTTCCCCCAAATTCCATTTTTTCCATTTTCATTTCTTAGGGTGCTTGGAAACCCATTTAAATTTCACCCCAAATTACACCATTTCCATTTTACATTTTTTTCTTGACTTCGTTTTAATGGTTAAATTAAATCTTAAAAAAAATAAAAAAAAATTGTTTCAATTTTTCAAAATTTGGTTTTAATGGTTAAATAAAATTTTAGTAATTGAAATGCACGTCTAATTCATTAAAATCATGAAACTTGCACAATTAAACAACAATTTATTAAAAGTTTAGCAAAATATATATATTTTTAGGGCCATATGAAACCCATTTAATTTTTCCCCAAATTCCATTTTTTCCATTTAAATCTTTTCTTTGTATTCCATTTTTTTCTGTTTTAATTTTTCTTGATTAAATTAAATCTTAATAATCAAAAAGAAATCTATAACTAATTAAAAGCAATCAAAAAAAACAAAACAAAACAACAATCTAAAAAAAAAAATTACAAAAATCATATTTTTAGGGCTCCTGTGAAATCTCTTATTTTTCCACAAATTCTCTTCAAATAAGTCCATTATTAAGGCTCAAATAAAATTTTAATAATCAAAAAACATGTCTAATTAATTGCAATTACAAAACATACAATTTAACAACAATTTCTTAAACATTTGACAAAAATTTAATTTTTTTTTTTTCATTTTTTTTCACAAATTCTGTTGTTTTTATGTGTGTGTGTCCCAAATAAATTTTTTTCCATAATTTTTTGTTTTGTTTTGTTTTAATGGTTAACATCATTTTTTTTACTAATCAAAAAGCATTTAAAATTTATTTGAATTTATGAAACTTATGCAATTTAACAACATCTAAAAATGTTTAAAAATCTAATTTTTTTTAAAATAAATTCCCTTTTTATTTTACCCCCCAAATTTAGCATTTTAAATTCCATTTTAATAGTTAAAATACATTTTAATAATCACAAAGCATGTCTAATTATTGAACAAATAATTCTTTAAAACGTTAAAAAAATTTTTCATAAATTCTGTGTTTGTTTGAGTTTGTTTAGTCTAACAAACTCAAACGAGCGCGTGTCCGTTACCCATGATCCCTCAGCACATCGGCGCTCAGATCAGAGTCCAGACCGGCTGCCAAACATCTGGTTTCGCTCTTCAGAGGATTATGGGATGGCAGCTGCTCGTTGTGAGCATAGTTAGCGAGCGTCAGACGATGAGAATAGCACTCACCCTGCAGTCGCAGCCCAGCTGATAGCGATGGTTCATGCCCTTCTTCTGCGCCAGAGACAGACGCTCCCATCGCTCGTTGAAGTTACACAGACCCGTGTACAGCTTCCCGTCGTGAACACGGCCTGCACACACAGACAGAACACACGATGACATAAGCGATCACCATTGATGTTCACTCGAATTACACCCCGACTATCCACATTTAACTGTTTGTGACTTATTATCTCCAACAGAAACAGGCATCAGAATCAACACTCTTCTCACACGCTTCGCTCCGATGCTGCTCGCGCCTCACATGATGACAGACAAACATCTCTTTATGCTTCGCTGTGTTTCTGGATGCAGAACCATTAATGGGCCAAAAAAAGCCACTGTGACTCTAGCGGCACTGACTGAAAACTAAAACAGAATCCAAAAGCTAATATAATAAAATCAATAAAATATTCATTGTATAATTACATTACATTATATATAAAAATTATATATATATAGCGAGAGAGATGAGAGAAAAATATTAAAAAAAAACAATGAGTGAGTTTTATTCCTAGTTTTTAAACATTAGGCATTATGTGTTTTTTAAAATACAAAATGTTTCATGCACTGTATTTTCAGAATTTAAAAATATAAACTATGTAAAAATTATATATATATATATAAAATATATTTTATATAAAGTATATTTAAATATTTTAATAAATATTAATAATCTATATCTATAAATTTATATTATATAAAATAATTATATATTATATATAATATATAAATATAATGTATAATTTTTATTGTGTAAATGTATAAAAAAAAATATATAAAAACAAATATAATAAAAAATATACAAAAACAATAAAATATATCATACATTAAAAAAACAATAAAAAAATAAACATCATATAAAATAACAAAAAAATCACGAAACTTGCAAAATTTAACAACAAAACAACAAAATATTAAAAAAAATAACAAAAATATATATATTTTTAGGGCCCTTGGAAAACCCATTTAATGTTTTCCCCAAATTCCATTTTTTCCATTTTCATTTCTTCATATTCAAATATTTTTAAACAAAATCTTAAAAAAAATAAAAAAAAATTGTTTCAATCTTAAAAAAATAAATAATAAATAAAATAAAATTGTTTACATTTTTCAAAATTTGGTTTTAATGGTTAAATAAAATTTTAGTAATTGAAATGCACATCTAATTCATTAAAATCATGAAACTTGCACAATTTAACAAAGATTTATTAAAAGTTTATCAAAAATATATATATTTTTAGGGCCCTATAAGACCCATAAAATATTTTCCCAAATTCCATTTTTTCCATTTAAATTTTTTCTTTGTATTCCATTTTTTTCTGTTTTAATTTTTCTTGATTAAATTAAATCTTAATAATCAAAAAGCATGTCTAATTAATTGCAATCATTCAAAAACTCAAACAAACAAAAATTAACATAAAAAAAAAAAAAAAACAAAAATCATAATTCTAATGCTAAATCTAATAAACTATTTTACTCAACCGCAAATTCTCTTCAAATAAGTCCATTATTAAGGCTCAAATTAAATTTTAATAATCATATATCATACATTAAAAAAAGCATCATTATATATATATATATAACTTATTATAGTTATATAATACACACTTTCATTTGTATCTTTACACAGAAATCTTGGAATTTTAAATCAAGCTATTTTTAATGTCAAAAACATCATATGATATCAATAAATAGATAATATGCATCAAAGAGAGCCAAATAGAAATAAGAGAGAGAGAGAGAGAAAGAGAGAATGCATCGTTCTCCATTTATTATTATTATATATTTATGCTGGCTATTAGCACTCATATCAGTCCAGCACTGATGTGATTTGTGGTGTGTCTTGTGTGATAATTAGTTAATGAACACCAGTATAATACTAGAGAGATAAAAGACCATTAAAATAACACCAATGATTAAGATAACGAGAGAGAGATGATGATGATGATGCTGATGATGATGGTGATGAAGGTCCGGCTCTCACCTGTGATCAGATACTGGTATTTGTTGATGTCGAACTTGACTCCGCACATGCTCTCGAAGTTGTGTGTGTAGACGTACTGCACGTGCTGGATCTTCTCGAAGCCCTTGTACATCTGCAGCACACAAAACACACACACACTGAGGAATCACGGGATCTGCGTCTGTGCAGGAAGGACTGAAGGTGTGTGTGTGTGTGTGTGATGCACTGACCTTCATCTGTTTGACGGTGTAGCGCAGGGTGCCAAACGGACCGTCGTCCAGCAGCTTCTTCCCCACTATTTTAGCTCTGATCACTGCAGACACACACACAGAGACCCTCGGTTCATGAAGAGCACAACACACACCACAGCAAGGCATCATGGGAGCATCAAAACTAAGGCTGCACTGATAAAATAATCCTAGAATGCATTGTGACGAGCGGAATAAAACATCCACGCTGGTCAGAACTGGAGAAATGCATTATTAAATATGCTTTTTATTGATTAAAAACAACTCAAATCATATTATGAATGCATTTAAAAGATATAATATAATATAATAATATTTAAAATTAATTTAATTTAAGTTCAATTTATTTTTTAATATTATATTTTTAAATATAAAATTTTTCATATACTTTAAATGTATTTTTTTATTTAAATATATATATATATATATATATATATATATAGTTTAATAAATTGATTTTTTAAAAGTATATTTTGTATGAAATATTCAATATATTTTAATATGTCTTTATAGTAAAATAATATTTATTTAAGTTTAAGCGATATTATATTTCAGTTTAAAATAAATAAATGAAGTTACGGTTAGAAATGATGAGTAGCTGAAATAAAAATAATATAATAATATTTCAAGTTAATTTAAACTTCATTTTTATTTTTTAATATTATTTTTTTAAATATTACATTTTTCATATACTTTAAATGTATTTTCTGAATTTAAATATATAAAGTTTAATAAATTGATTATTTAAAAATATATTTTGTATAAGATATTCTATTTTAATATGTCTTTATAGTTCTTATTATTTATTTTAGTTTAAGCTATATTAGTGTTTCAGTTTAAAAAAAGTAAATGAAGTTACGGTTAGAAATGATGAGTAGCTGAAATTAAAATAATATAATATTTCAAATTAATTTAAAGTTAATTTTATTTTTTAATATTATATTTTTAAATATTACATTTTCCATATATTTTAAATGTATTTTCTGAATTTAAATACATAAATTTATTTAAAAATTGATTTTTAAAAAAATATATTTTGTATAAAATATAATTTTTTTAGAATATGTCTTTATAGTTCTTATTGCTTGTTTTAATTTGAGCTATATTAGTGTTTCAATTTAAAATAAATAAATGATTTTATGGTTAGAAATGATGAGTAATAAGTTTTTATATATGTATAATATATATAAAACAATATAAAATAAAATACATATATATAGTTTTAGTATGAGAGCAGGTTTGTGTAAGTGTGTGTGAAGTGTGTGTCGCTGCTGTTTGGACAGAAGCTGGTGTCGTGAGGAACTAGATTGCTTCCTCAGAGACGCAGCAGAATGAGGTCGTGTCAATACGAGCAGCTTCTCTCCCAGAATCCCCTGCAGCTCTTCCCATCGTGACCCAAAAGTTCACCCAATGCTGCTCTTTCACACACTTCAGGATCCAAAAAAGGGGAAGCATCACCCAGATCCATCTCCTATGAGTTATTATTGTGTAAAGCATTAATAATAACACATTATTATTTGAAATAAAATAAATGTTAACTGAAATAAATTTAAATGAATAAAAAAACTTTTATTTCAGCTAGTTGCAAATGAAACACTTGTCATTTTCTCTTAGTTTTAACCTGAAATAAAAATGAATATGAATTATACAGATAAAAAAAATTAAAATACTAATAAAAATGGCAAAAACACACAAAAATAAATTAACTAAACTTTAGCTAAAATTAAAAATGCAAAACATAAAAAACTACTCCAAAATATTAATCTAAAGCATTTATAAAAAATAAAAAAAACATAATAATAGAAATGATAAAAACAAAATTATTTTTAAAAAAATCTAAAATTTAAATAGAATTAATAAGAAAATGCAAAACTTAAAAAAAATTAAAATTAATTCAAAATATTAATAAAAATAATTTAATTAATTCTATACCTCTAAAGTTTTTATTAGTTAGTATTTTGATGTTAATTTATTAATGCATTATTAAAATCAAAGGTTTTATGTGTTAATATTATTTATGGACCTGAGCTAACAGCTAACATGAGCTAGCGTTAACAAAGATGAATAAATACTGCAGCACATGTGTTGCTCATTGTCAGGTGATGCATTAACTAACTGCTGTGATAAAAGACTCACGTCTCAGTGAAGCGCATTCGTGTTTCTCGGCTGCTAATAGGTTCGACCCTGAGGTCGGCTCCGGGGTTCAAAGGTCGCGTCATTGAACTCCAGTGTGAGCGTGTGGAGCTGTGCTCTGATTGGCTGAGCCTCGGCTGACTCCTCACTGATCTGAATGTTCATGAAACCCGATTCCAGGCTCAGACCGCGAGACTACTGTACTCTGTGTCCGGCCCTCGCGGCTATATTTAAGAGCGTAAGCCCCGTGAACCACAGATAAAGCCCGTATAACTCATGCATATTCATCTGACTTACATTTCAGAAACTAGGAGGCCGATCTGAGAGAGAAATGGGTTAACACACAAAGATCCTCCTCTGCAGACCTGACAAACTCACTCAGGAATCACTCTCCACTTTGATTAGATCTAAATCTGCTCACAGAATTTTTCTCATTTCTTTTTGCTGAAGATGCTAGTTAATGTTTTCACGTTGGACTAAAACTTCCTGGCTGCTCACACAACTTCACAAAAACGTTTCTGATTATTTTTTCACACCTGGTTACAGTGTTCCCAATCATAATGCATAAAATTACTGATACATTTCTCGTTATGCTATATTACTACCAAAGCCCTGGATTTAATCATTTTAACTTATTTTCTTTCCATCAGCACAGGTTTTATATGCCTTTTGTATATCTAAGTTTCTGAGTGAATATTGACAAAATGATCCACAAATAATGTTTTTTCACTCAAAAACTAAATATTGGTAAAATTATCCACAAACATTGCCAAAATGATCCTATAATTATGCATTTTTTCACTCAAAAACTAAATATTTTGCCAAAATGATCAGAAAATAATGATTTTTTTTTTACTCAAAAAACTAAATATTTTGCCAAAATTATCCACAAGTAATGTTTTTTCACTCAAAAACTAAATATTGCTAAAATTATCTACAAATATTACCAAAATTATCAGAAAATAATGCATTTTTTCACTCAAAAAACTAAATATTTTGCCGAAAATATCCACAAATAATGTTTTTTTTTTTTACTCAAAAACTAATAATGGCAAAATTATCCACAAATATTGCCAAAATGTTCCTATAATTATGCATTTTTTCACAAAAAACTAAATATTTTGCCAAAATTATTCACGAATAATGTTTTTTTTTCACTCAAAAACTAATAATGTCAAAATTATCATAAAATAATATTTTTTTTTCACTCAAAAACTGAACATTAACAAAAATATCCACAAATATTGTCAAAATAATCCCCAATATTGCTTTTTTCAATCAAAAACCATCTATTTTGCCATAATTATCCACAAAAAATTCCAAAATAATCCACAATAATGCTTTTTTTCACTCAAAAACTGAACATTACCAAAATTATCCAAAATAATGCTTTTTACACTAAAAAGTCTATTTTGCCAAAATCATCCACAAATCATACAAAAAATTATCCATATAAATTTTTTTGTCAATAATGCACTGTTTTGCCATTATTATACACAAATAATGCTTTTTCCACTCAAAAACTGAACATTGCCAAAATTATCCACATATATATTTTTTCACTCAGAAATTGATAACTGATGAAACGATCCACAAATAATACCTTTTTCACTCAAAAACTGAGGCGCATGATCACTCGGTTCCAAAAAGAAACACAAAACCGGTGTTAACTGAAACAAAACAATTTAACAAAGACTGAGTCCGATATTCGGTGAGAGATTACAAGCAATTCTTTAAAAAGCTGGTCATTTTTGACCGGGAAGGCACAGAAACGGGAGCGAGCTGTGATTGTTCATGTATGTTAGAGTCTGTGCTCCTCGCCCCATCTCCACGTCAGATGGGAACCAGACCTCCGCTGGCGGGATAGAGAGTCAATAGAGCGCCTCAGTTGCCTTCAAAAGCGCTGCCAACTGGTGCTACATGCAGATCGGCGCCGCTAAACTCATCCTGGAGGCCAGAAGCTTGCTCTGCGATGGCTATAGCGCAGCTGGAAGCGCATGTTTACTGTGTGGATGTGCGTCTGGCGCTGAAGCCGTGATGCGTTTTCACACTTTTTTGCTTTCAGTCTCACATTTGCGCATTAGTGATTCATCTCCCGTGAGTTGATTACAGAGCGTGAGGTGCTTAAACACATGAGTCATCTTCCGCCCGGACGCTTTGAAGTTAAATAAAGAGACGAGCCATCCACCCCCCTCCGGAGCGTCCCATCGGACCGGGACCGTCATCTGAGACACTCGTCCTAAAGCTTAAAGCAGGCGCCGAGAAAAAAGTTACGGGAACCAAAACTATGCAGCTGAAGCAGCAAAATATAAGATTTTTTTTTTATTACATGTTTGTTACATTTATACTTAACCTGTATTTATTATTTAATGCATGTTTGAATAAATCTGTCAAGAAAACTAGGTTTAATTATAGTTTTATTATTAAAAATTTGATATAAAATGCCTCGTGCGCAGCTTAAACTCAAATTGAATTCACAAATTGAATTTATTAATTCATTATTAAATAAGCATTATTTTCGGTTTCAGTTTTTGGCTGAATGGAAACTTTAATTTCAGATATAAATGTTTATATTTAAAAAATAAATTGAAATAGAAACATAATCATATCATGAAAAAGTATAAAAACTATTTAAATGTTTGCATACAACTCGGGTTTTATTTAAGTGTTGATTATTAAATAAATGTGATTATTTAATTGATTATTAAATAAGCATTATTTTCGGTTTAAGTTTTTGGCTGAATGGAAACTTTAATTTCGGATTTAAATGTTTATATTTCCACAATGAATTGAAATAGAAACATAATCATATCATGAAAAAGTATAAAAACAATTTAAATGTTTGCATACTACTCAGGTTTTATTTGATTGTTGATTATTAAATAAATGTGATTAATTAATCGATTATTAAATAAGCATCATTTTCGGTTTCAGTTTTTGGCTAAATTAACATTTTATTTAAAAAAAAAAAATGAAACATTTTGAAAGAAATTTCAGCATTAAAAATGTATGGTTTCAGACGAAATATTTATAGCTAGAAGAAATAAATATTTTGTTAAATATATGCACTCTATTACATATTCTTTATATATTTACTTAACCAGATGTCTGTAGTGAAAACAGATTTTTATTACAGCTGCCATTTAAATGTTTATATATTTCAACAACAAATATTATTTTGTTATTTTATTCGCATGTTGGTTATTAAATACATTTAATTTAATTTGTTTTAAGCTCTAATTTCAGTTTCCGTAAAAATACATGAATCTAAAATTGTATAAAAATAAATACATAAACATAAACACATGAAAAACATTTCTGTGCATCATTAATGTAGAAACGCTGACTTGAGTGTCTGGCCTCGTATAGATGTGAAGCGTATGTTCTACAGCACTGCTATCCTCAACGGCTCTTTGTTACCCAGCAGCCATCAGTCCATCTGATGCCCCTCGAAATATGTTACACATGGCAGCAGAAAGCAAAGTACTAGCGGAGGAAGTCTGGCGAGCGGCCAGCGATTCAGACACGCTCACAATAGCTGCAGTCTTCGCCTTTCATACAGCATGGATACCAGCACAAAGCCAAAGTCACATTTTATGGGACATCTCAATATCTAGTTTATCCACAAACACATCATCAGTATGCGAGTCATACGTGGCCTCTTAACCAGACGCTCCGGCTCGGGTTTCCGCGCTCATGAAACGGGATTTTGTGGGTGTCACGATGAGTGCAGCGGATGAGGAAACCCGGCGAGAAAACCCTTAAATACATTCGCTAAATGAATACACACAAACATCACAAACCAACATATACAATCGACAGATAATAAATAAAGGTGAAAAAACAATTATAAAGAACGATTATAAAACGAGAATTTGACCAGGAAGGTGTCTTATTGCATTTCAGTAAAATAATTTCAAGTTGACGGATGTTTTTTTTCATTGTTCATTAGTTGTTTGCATCAAGAATGCTAACTATAGCATTTTAAAAATCGCTCTAAAGGTCGATTGATAGCTGGACAATAACTCTAATTCTTTAAGAATAGCGACGTCCACACTAACTCCATTTGATAAATAATAAAACACTAACAGCCAATCACAATCCATCCTGCTTTAAAGAGCTCAACCGATTAAAGTGACAGAGAACAAAACTGTGCGCGCTTATAATAAACAGAACGTTATCATTCGCTAATATTGTTATCATTATAGTTATTGCTCGCGGGAGGAACAGTATCGTTGGAATCACTTTCAGAGCATTTTTTCTAGCTAGAGAATGGTGAAAACGGTGACAGCCAATCAGAATCCAGTATGTAAAGTTCCAACATTTAAAGCGACGGAAAACAAAACGGCGTGCTTATAATAAACACAATATTATCGGCCGCTATTATAGTTATCGTTCTCAGGAGGAACAATGTCGTTGGAATCACTTTCAGATTGTTTTTAATTTTTTCTGGTTTAAGAATGAAAAAAAAAAAAAAAACATTGTCAGCCAATCAGAATCCATTCTGCTTTAAAGTGCGCACTATACCGATAACGACACAAAACGAAATCATTGCAATAATTTTCTGAGCGTTTTTATTCCAGCAGATGAATGATAAAAACAGTGACAGCCAATCAGAATCCAGTATGTATAGTTCCAGCATTTAAAGCGACGGGAAACAAAACGGCGTGCTTATAATAAACACAATGTTATCGTACGCTATTATAGTTATCGTTCTCAGGAGGAACAATGTCGTTGGAATCACTTTCAGAGCGTTTTTAATTCTTTTTGGTTTAAGAATGATAAAAAAACATTGTCAGCCAATCAGAATCCATCCTGCTTTAAAATGCGCACTATACCGATAACGACACGGAACGAAATCGTTGGAATAATTTTCTGAGCGTTTTTATTCCAGCAGATGAACGATAAAAAGAGCGACAGCCAATCAGAATCCAGTATGTATAGTTCCAGCATTTAAAGCGACGGAAAACAAAACGGCGTGCTTATAATAAACACAATGTTACCGGCCGTTATTATAGTTATTGTTCTCAGGAGGAACAATGTCGTTGGAATCACTTTCAGAGCATTTTTATTTTTTTTTCTGGTTTAAGCATGATTAAAAAAAAACATTGTCAGCCAATCAGAATCCATTCTGCTTTAAGGTGCGCACTATACCGATAACGACACGGAACAAAATCGTTGGAATAATTTTCTTAGCGTTTTTATTCCAGCAGATGAATGATAAAAATGGTGACAGCCAATCAGAATCCAGTATGTATAGTTCCAGCATTTAAAACGATGGAAAACAAAACGGCATTCTTATAATAAACACAATGTTATCGTACGCTATTATAGTTATCGTTCTCAGGAGGAACAATGTCGTTGGAATCACTTTCAGAGCGTTTTTAAATTTTTTCTGGTTTAAGAATGATAAAAAAAAACATTGTCAGCCAATCAGAATCCATCCTGCTTTAAGGTGCGCACTATACTGATAACGACACGGAACGAAATCGTTGGAATAATTTCGTTTTTAAGTGCGCATTGCAATTATGTTGAACGAACGCAACTGCAGTGCACTTAGAATAAATAGAACATTATCGTCAATTGATGTGGATGCAAATTTAGTTATCGTTCTTGGAATGAACTCTATTATTGGAAGTGTGTACTGCAAGTATGTTGACTACGTAACTGCAGCGAGTGCTTAGAACAGACAGAACCTTATCCGTCGTTGGTGTGGATGCAAATATAGCTATCATTACCCTTATATTTAGCATGAACGGATCTGAAGTCTTTTTTATTCGGCTAATGGACTCACAGACTGCGGTCTGAGCAGCACTGCACTCAGTCTTAGTGGTTCTCTGCTGGTTTCTACCATCTTCCAGGGCAGTTGTGCTGCTGTGATTCAGATGTATTACTGCGGTGGTCCTGAACTCATCACATCATCTCCATCATTCACCAACCTGCTCCATTTAACCCTTCAGAGCACCATCAACCCACCCGATTAACTCTTTGTTACTAGGAATATCTATCCTGAAGAAAACTCACGTTTATTTTTCCAGTATGACAGAGGAAAAAGGAACAGTGTGGAAAAACACCATCGGTGTTCTTGCGCTTTTGTTGCCATGGATACCGCGAACTCTTTCTTCGCTCGGGTACCAGCGAACTTTCCGCGTCTCGGGTTTGAGTCAAAGCGCGCATGTGACGCACTTGACTTTTGATTGTTTCTATTTGATCGTCTGTTCATGTGCAGCTACAACGAATCAAATGGGAAACGAAGTGCGTTACATAATGCGCGAGCCATACTGTCATCAAACGCGTGCATTATGAATAACTCATGCTCACACACACACACACACGCTTCTTACCGATGTCGGAGTGACAGTACGCGTCCTGTGGATGAGACATCGCGCATGAACACGCGTCCGACGCCTGGTACATCAGACAGATGAGAGAGAACAGGAGGAACGCGAGCACAACGCAAGACTTCATTCTGAAAGGAACGCGGTGCTGTCAGACTGGAACGCGCCTCGCGTGCACACTGCTCTAGAGCGCTCCCGACGCCAAGTACATATAGTGCGCCCGCGGGAGCGTCACGAGCGAGCGACCAATAACAGCGCGCGCCGATTAACATTACAGGCGCATGACGTAATGGAAGTGACCTCATAATTATGTTTTTTTTTTTTTGAGGTTTGCTTCACTATGATTTTTTTTTTTTTGAGGTTTGCTTCAGCAGACTCGCGTTCCCACTATGAGGCGGCAGATTGAGGAGGAAAATTGAGTCTTTGTGGAAAGAGCGCATGGATAACATGTTATGACACTGTGGATTTAGGGCTAAATTTATCAAAACCCACCCCAAAAGAATCTCAGGGACTTTTCAGTTCATCTGCAATACCAGTCTAAAGTTTCTTTGTTATGGAAAATATTAATAATAAAGGAACGCAAATAGAAGTCATGCAATTATGTAGAAACTATAAAAAAGTGCATTTCTCATATGGCAAATATATATAGGTTTAGTTTAGGGTAATTTTGTTTCCATTTGCAGTTCCAGTTTTTTATTGATGATGAATGCTGTTTTTAAGTCTGGTGATGTACATACTCCTTCACTTCGCTCATGTTTTCCTTGTGGTTTGTATTAAATTCGTGTTGCACGATGACTTGTTTAACAGTAGACACCCAGAGTAAGTATTTCATCATTTTACAAATATTTTAATGCGATTATGTGAGATTCCGTCTGGCTTTCCAGTTGTGTTGATTCAGTTACTCAGAGTTTCTTTTGCTCTGTGATGGAAAGCTACAACTTAAACTGCTGTGTAAGTGCAGATCTGGAAGTGCCAGTGTAAGCCCAGTACACAGTCCCATGATCCTCCAGTGCGGCTCTGAACTAATAAATTGGAGAGATCGCAGGCCGAGAACCTCCTGCGCATCGGTCACTGCAGCTGAATGAGGACCGAGGAATCTTCACACAGTCTGCAGCATCACTTCGAGTCATTTCTTAGCATTTTTACTGTGTAATAGTGTAAAAACCATACATGCAAAAGTCAAGATATATGAAATATACCGTCTCAGATGTCTCTGTGTTAGTTATATCCATGCAAATGAGCGTTCATGAACATGAAATCTAGTGTGAGTGTGTTTTAACACATGCAGCATCTGAATGATGCTCTTCAGTGCACAAAGCTGCTACAGTATAGTGTTTATTAATATTTTGAATTCATTTTTAATATTTAGTGGTTGCATAGTTTTTGTTTTATAGTGTTTAATTGTGTTTTTTCATAGTTTATTTTTAATTTTAGTTAAATTTTTAGTTACTTTGTTGTGCTTAAGTATTTTTTTTATTTGCATATTATTAATAGTTATTAATATTTGGATTAGTTTTTATTTTTATATAATTTTTTTTGTAATTTTAAAGTTTTAGTATTTTTGTTGTGCTTACGTAATTTTTTTATTTGCCTATTAATATTTATTAATATTTGGATTAGTTTTTATTTTTATATTTTCTGATTTCATTTTAATGTTTTTGTAATTTTGTTGTGTGTTTTTGTCATTTTATATATATTGTATTTTTTAAATATGCCTATATGTGGTAGTTTCTATTAATTTTTGAATTTGCTTTTAATTGTGTTTTTTTATTTTCAATTTTTGTTTTATTTTCCTTTTTAAATATACCTATATATATATATTACTTCACTTTACTTGAAGCCTTTATATATAAAGTGTTATAAAAGTATTTTAATGCATAATTATGCCTTGTAATGCACCTTTTAATGCATTATATAATCAAAATGAATCTATTCGGTGTTAGTGAAAATATAATGCAATTTCAGATGTAACAATATTATAATGCATTTTAACTTTGGTTACAATTATTTATGAAAATATATAATGCATTGCAACATATATTATGTATATATTATTATAATGCATTATACATAAAGGCTTCAAGTAAAGTGTTAGCCGTGTTTTTTATGGTCTTATTTTTAACTATAATAGCTCTGCCACAGAGCTTCAGTTTCAGAACATATTTAACTATAAGCGTTTTTCCATTTCTGCTCATTACGTCACAGATCAAAATAAGCATAACTTTAATGTGGAGCAGGAAAGTTTTCATCAGTTTAATGTCCATCTGAATCTAGACGTCTCCGGGGAATAAACAGGAAGAGCTGAGATGAGAGTCCAGTGAATCTGAACAGAACATGAAGATGTGGGAAGATATGGAGTGTGAGGTGTGACGGATCTCATGTGTGTGTCTATAAATGTCCGTGACTCAGAGGAAATGCCTGTGTTTTTATAGAGGCGCGGATCCCTGAGTCCAGCGGGGTCTCCGACCGGAGAACAGTTCATTGTTTTATCTGGCTCTTACTGTATAGTGTCCTTAAATAGGCAGATGTTCTCGATGGTGGTACAGAATCTCTCTGCACATGCTCAGTGTGTCGCTGTGTTACACTGGCTTTGGCTTTCCTGTAAATGAGGTAGTTTTGCATTAAAGTAGTGCGTGTGACTCAGCGGTCTGGGTCAGAGGTCAGATGTCAGAGGTCATGTGTGTTAGCCCTGGTGAGTGGAGGAAGCTGGAGGCGGAGCCTCTGCAGGGACTCCAGCTATAAATACACACACACCGAAGAGAACATGCTCTCATTCACAGCACTTTCCTCTCAGACTGAGTTCACAATGCAGTGTAGTTAAGTTTAGTTTAATTAGTCCCCTTCAGTAACGACCAGCGGCGTCACTACCAGTAAAATTAAATATGACTGATGAATCCTTGTTCTCACAACGTTTTTTTTTTTTAAAGTTCTATAAATGTTTGGTCCACATGTTGTTTATGAAACGTTCTTGTAAAGTTGTTAATATGTAATATACGTTCTTATAGCATTGAGTGAAAACATTCTGAGAGGTAATGTGTACTTGATGAACGTTTAAATAACATTCTTATCACGTCAAGAAAATGATACATTTTAACGTTTTTAGAATAGTAAAAAGAAACATTCAAATACATTTTAGGTGAACTTTTGAATTTGAATTTCTAAGTTATAGTTGAATGTTATGCAAAAACCGTTTTGAAACTTTTAAATAACGTTATATTCACAAGAAAACTGGACATTTTAACTTTTTAGTTAAATAATGTTCCCACAACGTTTTTATGTAATGTGTACTTGATGAATGTTTAAAAAAACATTCCTATCACGTCAAGAAAACGATACATTTTAACGTTTTTAGAATAGTAAAAAGAAACATTCAAATAACGCTACATTTTAGGTGAATTTTTGAATTTGAATTTTTGAAGTTATAGTAGAATGTTATGCGAAACAGTTTTGAAACCTTTAAATAACGTTATATTCATGACAAGAAAAGTGGACGCTTTAACTTTTTAGTTAAACAATGTTCCCACAACGTTTTTATAACCTAAATTTGTTCCTTGTGTTAACGACCGTATAAAGACCTGAGAATAATTTTCTCTGATAGTATTTCAGAAATAATGTTGTGTGTTTTCTGTCACACGTTTAGAATCATTTGAATTAATGCATTTAGCAGATACCTTTATCTGAAGTGACTTACAAAAAACGAACAAAGCAGTAGGTAAAAGATTTGTAATATTACAATACCTGGACAACTAGATTAGGATGCAAACAAGAGCTTCATGAATAAATCCGTCTTTAATCGTTTGCAGCAGTTTCTCACTCTGGAATAGTAATGACATGGATGAGATGGATTTTACCTACAATCCGTTTTTAGGAAAGAAAACACACGGATGTCTTTGATTTGATTCATCAGGAATAAATCAGCTCGAGTTCTGTTTGTTTAAATATTTAAGTAACAGTATTAAAAAAAAAAGAGTATCAAAATATTTGGAACTAGAAACAGCTCTGGTTACGACTAAAGTGGTTCTTCACATAAATAGACAATCACTCATACACTTAAACACCTAATAAAAACCTATTTAAAAAAGCATAAATCTATCAGTTATGGTTGTTACAAAGAAAAAAGGCTTCAGACACTGAATTATATTTATAACTGTTGGTAAACGCCGCCCAACTCAAAATAAGAGCAAAGCATGTATTGTTTCCTTGAGCACAAGATCCACTCAACATCAACATGCTGGATTTCTTCTGAGGTCTTTTATATAAAGCTGAAGGCTCTGTGTCTTATAGTCATCCTCGGCTCTGACCAGCGGGTGTGTTTGAGGTGAACTGGACGGAGCGCTGCGGGTGATTCCTGACACACAAACAAACACAGTCTTTCACTGAAAGCCAGCTGTTATTTACATAATGTGGCGTGTTCAAACGTGAGTAAAAATGCATATTTAACCCTTCGTGTTGTGTTTGGGTCATTTTGGTAGGGGGGCGGTCACACAGAACGCGTTTTTTCTTTCATTCCAGTGCGCTACTTTTCCTGTAAATGCACTAGATGGACGTGTGACAAAAAAAAAAAAAAAAATCAAAACTTCCCCGCACTAATTACAAAAAAAACAACCAACCAAAAAAAACACCACGCGGGGCGCAGCAAGCGTCACAAGCTTTTGTTTACAGTAGCAAGTTGGCATGGCAACTGTTTTATTTGGCGGCAACATTGGGAAGGAGGCGTTCTGCAAAGCGCTTTCTTTAAAACCATTCCTGAGAGTGCATCTTTTGCGTTTTTAAGACATTGTGTAAAATTAAAGGAATATTAACTTTACACACAGCGCTGCTCATCAATGTCAGTTTCAAAACAGTGGACCAATCAGAAGACCCTGGAGGTGGGGCAAGTGTTGTTTACAGTAGCAAGTTGGCATGGCAACTGTTTTATCTGACGCCAATATGACTCTTTGGTGCGCTGTTTAAAAAAACATTTAGTTTTTAGATGCAAAGACCCTTAGGGGCCATTCTCACAGAATGCGTTTTTCCATTTCAGTGCACTAGTTTTCCATTGTTTTTCTATGTTAATATGTGCTAGACGGATGTGTATGACTGTTTTGCACACAAGATGCAGCCCTCAGGAATGGTTTTTAAAAACAATGGAAGTAGAAAACAATGGAAAAGTAGTGCATTGGAATGGAAAAACGTGTTCTGTGTGAACGGTCCCTAAGTTTGTTATTCTAGAGCGTTAACATTACATTCAGGTTTTATGAGTCTGTTTTTGAGCCGCGGTTGTTTAGCAGAGATTCAAACCAAAACCTCAGCAGTGAAGCCGAACGGACTCGTCCGCTGCTAAATATAGATCTACAGCGTCGTCCAGCTGTTCTCAGACCTGTAGCTCCTCTCTGATGTGTCCAGAGCCCTGACCAGAGACCTGATGAAAGCAGAAAGCAGCAGGGCCGAGCAGAGCAGACCCCTCGAGACCCGCTGGCTGTATTTCAGGAGATGATCTGTCAGATGTTACGTCAGGATCTGCAGTGGACACGATCCTCATGTTCCTCAAGCAGGACATACCGATGTTCACACGCGTGAGGAGATCTGAACCTGTGTCTGACCATAAGTGGGCATCAGAGCTCCTCCGTCTGCTTCTGTTTGATCTCCGTCTGTAGTGACTTCAGCTCTGATCAGACGTCAAACGCGTTTGTTCAGCAGCAGCAGCATTGTCTGTAATTACACGATACGTGCGAACGTCCATCACTCATGCTGACAGCAGATCTTACATAACATCACTTTAGAGTTGACTCACAGCAGCGTTTATGAGATTCAGTTAAAAGACAGACAGTTAACATGAACACAATGGAAGATCAGCTTTAGATCGTTGGATGATGGATAGATAGATAGATAGATAGATAGATAGATAGATAGATAGATAGATAGATGGATGGATATGGATGGATGGATGGATTATGTCGGTGGATAGACAGATAGATAGATAGATAGATAGATAGATAGATAGATGATAGATGTGGATGGATGGATAGGTGGATGGATAGGTAGGTAGATAGGTAGATGGATGGATGGATGGATGGATGGATGGATGGATAGTCGGTGGATAGATAGATAGATAGATAGATAGATAGATAGATAGATAGATAGATAGATAGATAGATAGATAGATAGATAGATAGATAGATAGATAGATGGATGGATGGATGGATGGATGGATGGTTTAGTCGGTGGATAGATAGATAGATAGATAGATAGATGGATGGATGGATGGATGGATTAGTCGGTGGATGGATAGATAGATAGATAGATAGATAGATAGATAGATAGATAGATGGATAGATAGATTGATAGATAGATAGATAGATAGTGGATAGATAGATAGATAGATTAGATAGATAGATGGATGGATGGATGGATGGATGGATGGATTAGTCGGTGGATAGATAGATAGATAGATAGATAGATAGATAGATAGATAGATAGATAGATAGATAGATAGATAGATAGATAGATAGATAGATAGATAGATAGGATAGATAGGTGGGGGGGATAGATGGATGGATGGATGGATGGATTAGTCGGTGGCTAGATAGATAGATAGATAGATTGGATGGAAGTAGACAGATAGATAGATAGATAGATAGATAGATGGATGGATGGATGGATGGATGGATGGATGGATGGATGGATGGTTTAGTCGGTGGATAGATAGATAGATAGATAGATAGATAGATAGATAGATAGATAGATAGATAGATAGATGGATGGATGGATGGATGGATGGATGGATGGATTAGTCGGTGGATAGATAGATAGATAGATAGATAGATAGATGGATAGATAGATAGATAGATAGATAGATAGATAGATAGATAGATAGATAGATAGATAGATGGATGGATGGATGGATGGATGGATTAGTCGGTGGATAGATAGATAGATAGGCGCAATTATATTATAATTATAATAGGCGCAAGGAATCCTCTGAACTCTCACAATTATATCCGGTTTCCGGTTTTCGGAGAGGACGTTGGCGCACGTTTGGCTGCCACTTCTCCTGCCGTATTTTAGTTGTTTATTATTTTAATTAATTTTAAACTCTTCTGAATAATTTTAAACTTTTTTGAGTCTTAACTTGCTGCTGGACTTCCACATATTTACCTTGTCTGAGCCAGCGCTTTGGAGTGTTTCCCCCTGGTCTGTCTGCTGCTGGTTGCATTTGTTTGCCGTGATTCACCTGCACTGTCTCTGCCTGTTACTGCTGTCTCCGTGTGGGATCGGGCGGGTCCCTGGAGTTGCGTCAAGTTCTCCGTGTGCAATGGCTGTGTAACAACTCTTGGATGTCATCATGCGACTTCATATGATCACCTGGATTATTGCCTGGATTACTGCCGATTTGATTTTTATCAGGAACCAGCGTAAAGCAGTGGACTGAACTTCTGGGCTTCACCATGCTGAGGTACTCTCTCTCTGATCTCTTGTCCCTGGGACACCATAGTCGTCCAGATATCAGCGTCATACAAACTTTGCGTTCCATGCCGCTCCTCCGCCGGCCTAGTTATAAATCATAGAGGCTCTCGTCTGAGTCGCTCTACTGCCGGTGCTGGAGTCACTGCACTTTGGTCGAACCGCAGGCGCTCGCTGCGTCGTACTTCTGGTTGCCGTGGAATCGGCCATGGTAACCTACGCTATCCTGAGGTTCTCTCTCAAAAACCCACGGCGAATGTGTGCTGTAGCAATATGCGAGTTGCTCACTTCAACACGAGGTCAATAAACAATAAAACGGCACTTATCACTGACACTATCCTTGACAGGGAAATTGACATTCTCTGTCTCAGTGAAACTTGGCATAAAGACAATGACTATCTTAATTTGAACGTGTGCCCCAATCTGGATATAAATATATTGACGTGCCTCGAGCTTCTGGTAAGGGTGGTGGCTTGGCTGCAATATTTGTATCAAATATATCACTTGATGTTACTGATGCTCCTACTGTTTCATCATTTGAATGTTTGGTTTTTAAAAGTCAATGGTGCTTCACCTGTTCTTGTGCTGCTCATTTATCGTCCACCAAAACCTAATCCTTTATTTTTTTCTGAGTTTACTGAGTTGCTGACACTTCTTAGTCCACTCTGTCCGTCTATGGTCTTGACTGGTGATGTCAATTTCCATATTGATAATCCAAACTGTGTCAAAAAACTGCTACCTTTTTGGACATTTTGGATGGTTTTGACTTTAAACAGCATGTTACTTTTCCGACACATAGGCTGGGCCATATATTGGATGTGGTATGTTCTGCTGGTGTTGGTATCCAATCTCTGGATAGTATCGACATGAGTATAAGTGACCATAGACTTATTACTTTTGACATAAATGTTATGTCTTCACGATCCATTTCTGAGCGCATCAACATTTCGTAACATCAAGCACATGGACTTCACTCTTTTTTTTTGCTTTTTCGACTTTTGTCTCTGGGCTTCCCACTACTAACTCCGTGGAGCACTATAATTCCATGCTTTCCTCACTTTTGGATGAGTTCGCACCTGTGCGAGAACGGCTTGTTACTTTTAGGAAACCCTGTCCATGGTTTACCCCTGATTTACGTTTAATGAAAGCCGCCAGAAAACAATTAGAACGGCAGTACAAAAAATCTGGCCTGACAGTGCACAGGCTTCTTTACACTGAAAAACAGTCTGCTTACCATTCTGCTTTGAATACTGCACGTAAGAGCTACTATTCAAGCATCATTGGTAACGCTGCAACAAATTCTAAATCACTGTTTAAGACTGTTGACAATCTTCTCAAACCAACTAAGGCCCGTTGTTCATTCCTCTGTTGACCAGTGTAATAAGTTTCTTCATTATTTCACCGGTAAGGTTGAGGGTATATATAGCACTTTAAATACCATCGCTCCTCTTGAGCTAGTTAATATCCAGCCTTCAAACTTCCCAACTACTACCTTTTCAAACTTTGAAATGGTCGGAGATTATTTTATTATAAGTACAGTGAAGTCCATGAACTCTACAACCAGTATTTTAGATCCGGTTCCCTGCTCGGTCATTATGAACTGCCTTGCATCAATCTGCCCTTTTATGACTTCAATGTGAACTTGTCATTGACTTCTGGAATTGTTCCTCCAGAACTAAAAATAGCTGCCATTACACCAGTTCCTAAGAAGACTCGTTGTGATGTTTCTGATTTATCCAATTACAGGCCGATTTCTAACCTCCCATTCTTGGCTAAAGTTCTTGAGCGTGTTGTGGCTGTTCAGTTAAATAATCACCTAGCTCTGAACAGTCTCTTTGAACCTTTTCAATCTGGGTTCAGAAGAGGGCATAGTACTGAAACCGCTTTAATTAGGGTCGTAAATGATCTTCTTATCGCGGCGGATTCCGGTGCATGCAGTATTTTGGTCTTGTTAGACCTCAGTGCTGCTTTTGACACTATATGTCACTCTCTTCTGCTTGACAGGCTGGAAAATTGGTTGGGTCTTTCTGGAGCTGTCCTCAATTGGTTTCGGTCTTATTTAACGAATCGTGCCCAGTTCGTTGGCTTGGGTAACTACAATTCAGATACCGTGCCTGTTCGACAGGGAGTTCCTCAGGGTTCAGTATTGGGTCCAATATTATTTAACATTTATATGCTTCCACTTGGGCACATCATTAGGAAACATGGTCTTGGGTATCACTGCTATGCGGATGATACGCAGATTTACATCACCACTAGTCCTGATGTCCATTGCTCATTAATAGCGTTGCGTGGTTGTTTAGCAGAGATCAGTATCTGGATGCATAACAACTTCCTGAAGCTGAATGGCTCCAAAACCGAACTGATGCAGATTGGTACAGTGGCAGCTACTCGTAAGGCCGAGCAGATCAGTTTGATTGTTGATTCCTGTACAGTAATCCCCACTTCACAGGTGCGAAATCTTGGTGTCATTTTTGATTCACAATTATCATTTGAAGCACACATAAAACACATCTCTAAAACTGCATTTTTCCACCTGAGAAACATAGCTCGACTTAGACCTTTTCCTCTCTTTTGCAGACACAGAAAGGCTTATACATGCCTTCATAACAACCAGGTTAGATTACTGTAATGCCTTGTTCTCTGGCCTTCCAGCTAAGAGCAAGCTTCAGTATATACAAAATTCTGCCGCTCGTGTGCTCACTTGTACTTCTCCTCGTGAACACATTACACCGGTTCTTTCACAATTACACTGGCTTCCCGTAAATGCGAGAATTGATTTTAAAATTCTTATTTTAACTTACAAGGCACTTCATGGGACTGCACCTGACTATCTTTGTGATCTCATCAGTCCTTATACTCCATCACGCTCTCTTCGCTCTACTAACTCTCTTTCACTTCACCAGCCATCATGTAAGCTAAAGACCATGGGGGAAAGAGCCTTTTCATACAAAGCCCCTAAGCTATGGAATGTCCTTCCTCTGCCCGTCAGAAATGCACCAACGTTGGGTTATTTTAAAAAGTTGATTAAGACACATTTATTTAAGACTGTCTTTCTCTAATGAATTGTTGTATTGCTTTTGGTGTTTTTTATTTTATTTTTATTTATTACTTTATTACTGTAGCGCTTTGGGTTTAAGAAAAGCGCATTACAAATAAAATGTATTATTATTATTATTATTATAGATAGATAGATTGATGGATGTATGGATGGATGGATGGATGGTTTAGTCGGTGGATAGATAGATAGATAGATAGATAGATAGATATGATATGATAGATAGATAGATAGATATGATGGATGATGGATGGATGGATGGATGGTTTTTTAGTCGGTGGATAGATGATAGATAGATAGATAGATAGATAGATGGATGGATGGATGGATGGATGGATGGATGGATGGATGGATGGTTTAGTCGGTGGATAGATAGATAGATAGATAGATAGATAGATGGATGGATGGATGGATGGATGGATGGATGGATGGATGGATGGATGGATGGATGGATGGAGGATGGTTTTAGTCGGGCTGATAGATAGATAGATAGATAGATAGATGGATGATGGATGGATGGATGGATGGATGGATAGGTAATGGATTAGTCGGTGGATAGATAGATAGATAGATAGATAGATAGATGGGATGGATGGATGGATGGATAGAATAGATAGATGGATAGATGGATGGATGGATGGATAGATTGATTGAGAGATGGATGATGATAGATATATGGATAGATAGATAGTCGGTGGATGGATAGATAGGATGGATGATAGTTGGTCGGTAGATAGATAGATAGATAGATAGATAGATAGATAGATAGATAGATAGATAGATAGATAGATAGATAGATGGATAGAAGCTTTTACAGCAGCGGAGATATTAGATAGATGGATAGATAGATAGATAGATAGATAGATAGATAGATAGATAGATAGATAGATAGATAGATAGATAGATAGATGGATGGATGGATCGGTCGATGGATGGATGGATGGATGGATGGATAGATGGATGGATATTTAAGGATGGGATAGATAGATAGATAGATAGATAGATAGATAGATAGATAGATAGATAGATAGATAGATAGATAGATAGATAGATAGATAGATAGATAGATAGATGGATGGATGGATGGTTTAGTCGGTGGATAGATAGATAGATAGATAGATAGATAGATAGATAGATAGATAGATAGATAGATAGATAGATAGATAGATAGATAGATAGATAGATAGATAGATAGATAGATAGATAGATAGATAGATAGATAGATAGATAGATAGATAGATAGATAGATAGATAGATAGATAGATAGATAGATAGATAGGATGGAACGTTAGATAGTAGGTAGATGGATAGATAGATGGATAGTTAGATAGATAGATAGATAGATAGATAGATAGATAGATAGATAGATAGATAGATAGATAGATGTGTGTGTGTGTGTGTGTGTGTGTGTGCATGCGTGTGTGTGTTGCACAGTCATCAGGGTCGCAGGGGTCATGTTCATGTCATTGTCTGCTGGAAGCTCCTGCTCTAAACACTTCTTCAGCACGTCAGCATGATGAGACACAGCAGTGATGCTCCGGTGTGACTGACGCTCATGTGTCCGGCACCAGCACTGTCTGGTTCACGTTCAGAACATGGAAAGCCCCCGAGGAGCTGAGGTCTCACCTACACACTGACGGCCGGAATCTCACACCGCAGCGTTTGGGAATCTCTCTCACTCTTACTCAGTCTGTTTTCACTCGTCTACTTGTCGGCCGGCGCTTGCGGTAAATGAGAGCGTGTTGTGAAAGCTCTTCCAGACGTGTGAGGCTGCGGTGTTTACCGCTAATCGTCCAGACCGGAAGAGCAGCTCATTTGAGCAGCTGCTGGAGTGAATCGAACCCTCATTAGTGTGCACTACATCTGTTCTCATTTAAGTGAATAGTTTGATTGGTGTATTGACTGGTGTCATGTGTGTCAGGTTCTGCTGGGACTGCGATCTGCTCGGACATCATTGTGTGTCGCAGTACAGCGGGACGCTCTTCCGGACGGTCTGTCTGGGAATGTCGAGGGATGCGGTGATGCCCTCCAGCAGACAGACGGAGACAGATAATTGGCTGCTCATCTCTCGTAGAGGAAACACTGCTGTGTTCAGCCAAACCTGCCCTCATAAGGGCACTTTCACAGACACATGTGAGAGAGAGAGAGAGAGAGAGAGAGAGAGAGTTTCCTAGGGAATTCCTCAATGCACATTTGGCACATTTATATACAC
>NC_056575.1:1013756-1021256 GCF_018340385.1 Cyprinus carpio
CTGTGTGTGTGTGTGTGTGTGTGTGTTGTGTGGTGTGTGTTGTATCAGTGTGTGTGTGTGTGTGTGTGTGTGGTGTTGTGTGTGTGTATCAGTGTATGCGAGAGAGTAGACGTGAGTGTTTGTGTGTGTGTGTGTGTGTGTGTGTGTGTGGTGTGTGTGTGTCAGTGTGTGTGTGTCTGTGTGTGTGTGTGTGTGTGTGTGTGTGTATCAGTGCATTGGAGAGTGAGAGTGAGTGTTTGTGTGGTGGTGTGTGTGTGTGGTTTGGTGAGTGTGTGTGTGTGTGTTGTGTGTGTGTGTGTGTGTGTGTGTGTGTGTTGTGTCTCACCAGCGCCTCTCAGTGGATGCAGACGATCACTGCAGTCTGCAGCACATCATCTCTGTTTGCTGTGGAAAAAAATAATCATATTTATATAAAATAATGTAAAACACATTTTTAAAGTACAGTTGTAAGCAGTGTTATTATCATTAACCAAAACTAAACTAAATAATAAATAAAAATAGATCACATAAAGACAAAACCTTCATGCAACATTTTGCCATTGTTTTCACGTTTGTCAAAGTGCAAAACAACCCCAATGGCTTCATTTCATTTTTATGCAGTGTAATTTCATATTCTATATTTTCTGTGTGTGTGTGTGTGTGTGTGTGTGTGTGTGATGGTCAGGTGATGGACAGCTCGATGCCTCTGATCGGTGAGCACGTGGAGGAGGACCGGCAGCTGATCTGTGATCTGGTCATCAGTAAGATGGCCTTCGCTCTGCTGGGAGTGACCACACCACAAACATCCACGAAGGTACCGCGCTCACACACTCATTCACACTCCACCCAAGCGTCAGTCTGTGGAGTTTAACACGTGTGTGTGTGTGTGTGTGTGTGTGTGTGTGTGTGTGTGTGTGTGTGTCTGTAGACTCAACCTGGACCGCAGACGACTCAACCGAGACGAGCTCCAGGTGAACAACACACTCAAACTGCACACTCCTGAAGCATGGAAAGAAGTCTCCTCTGCTCACCAAAGCTGCGTTTATCTGATCAAAAATACAGTAAAAATTTTGAAATATTATTATAATGTTAAACAGCTGTTTTCTGTGTGAATCTCTGTTAAACTGTAATTTATTTCTGTGATGTGCAGCTGTATTTCAGCTATATTAATTATGTTATATTGATGTTTGGCATATGGAAATATACTAACAATCTAACAATCATCTTAACATAATAATTATTAAATAAATACATCTTTCATAAGCAAAAAAAATTTATTCCAGAAACATCTTAAAATGCTCATTTCATCTGCAGGAGCTGCTCATCAGGTGTCACTAGCGTGTGTGTGTGTGTGTGTAGGTGGTCCTCATTCAGGCTCTGGTTCTCCGTCTCAGTCGGGGCAGGCGTCTCCGCAGCGCGCCCGATCTGCCTCTACCTCACCCAGTCAGGCCTTCCAGCCCGGGCCCATTCCCTCCAGCGGAGCCGGATCCCAGAAACAACCCGCGCAGCTCAAGTAAGAGCCGCTCATCTCTCCGTGATTCAGTTCCTCTGTAAAGGATGCTAGACTGCAGGGATTCATGATCTGTGTCTGATGAATGTTCGTTGTCTCTTGCAGTAAATCGCAGTCGCTCACCAACACCTTCAGCGAGACGCTGCGTGGAAACCCCACAGACGACGAGGCCAAAGCAGAAACCATCCGCAGCCTCCGCCAGTCCTTCGCCAGCCTGTTCTCCGACTAACACACACACACACACACACACACACACACACACACACACACACACACACACACCCTCAGAGCCACCCCAATTCTCCAACACCGACACACACACCCACCCACACACACACACACACCGGCACACCCACAACACACACCACACCCACAACACACACCACACAGAACCCACACACACCACACACCTCTCACATATGGACACACACACACCCCCACACACACCACACCCACACCACACACACTCTCAAGACACACTCCCACAAACACACACATTCACACACACAGCACAGACACACCCACACCCACCACCCACCTTTTCATTCTTCACACACCCCTACACACTGACACACACCACACACACCCACTTACACATCCACACTACACACCACACACACCCACACACACCTTTCACACACAGAGGACACTCACACTCACACCCACACACACACCACACCACACCCACACACACACTCCACTCCTACCACACACCCACTTCACACACCACACACACCTCCACCACCCTCACCCAACACAACACACACACCCACAACCCACACACACACCACTCACTTCACCACACCTTTTCACACACATCCTAACACACCACACACACACACACTCACTCACACACTTCACTCCGTCACACACCACACACACACCCACACACCCCACCCACACACCCACACACTCACACAACACACACAACCACTACACACACACTCACACACACACACACACTCACCACACACACACACACACACACACACCACTCACTTTCAACCCACACACTCACTCACTCACCCACACCCACACACACACACACTTCACGACACCACACACTCACACACACACACCACACATCACACCACACACACACACACACACACACACCACACACACACACACACACACAACACCCACACACACACTCACATACACACCACACACACACACACACACTTCACTCACACACACACCCACACCACACACAACCACACACACAGAGACACACACACACACACACAGAGACACTCACAAACACACGAGACACTCACCACACTATCACACACACACACCTCATCACTTACACACACACACACAGAGGACACTCACAAAACAACACACCACACAACACACACACTCACTAACAAACACACACAGACACACACACACAAACACACACACTCAACACTCCCACTCACCACACAGACCACACACTCACACACACACACACACACACCCACCCAAACACACACACACACAGCACCACTCTCACACACACAGACACACACCACACACACACACACACACACACTCACACACACACACACACACACACACACACACACACACCACACAAAGACAGAGACCCAGACACACACACACACACACACACACACTCACACCACACACACACACACACACACACACACACACTCTGTCACACACACACACACACACACACACACACACACACAGTTACAGTTCGTTCAGTTGTGTGGCATCTTTAATAATCCTCCGTCAGACAAACACGCGAGCCGTCGTCAGTCCTTCACATCTCATGTTTAGACATCACAAACCAGCGGCTCTCAGCTGAAAACAAGCTTTGAACTAAATCTCATTTATTTCTGTAGTGCTTTATAAAATACAGACTGTTTCACACGCACACATCACGTGAAACATAAAACAGAAACAATAACAGGATCATCAGTGATGCAAACTTGCGCTAGAAAACTCATTAAAGCATACAACATCATAATAAAAAAATAACACAAACTCCTAAAAAGAAAAAATTAAAACACTAAATAAACATATAAAGCATGAAAACTTCACTGCTTTAATAAACACAGCTGCTTTAGAAGACAATAGTTTAATTATTCAGTTCAGAGTTTGTGTTTCAGTGCATCAGTTCAGTAACAGTGTCCTCCGTCATCAAACACACTCGAAGCAGGTCGTCAGTCTCCTTCACACAACATCTCCTGTTTTATGAATTCTGTAGTGCTTTATAACTCTCAGCTGAAAACAAGCTTTGAACTAAATCTCATTTATTTCTGTAGTGCTTTATAAAATACAGACTGTTTCAACGCAGCATCACGGAAATAAACAGAAAAATAACATTAAAAAGAATCAAATAAAAAAAAAACACATAAACCAAAAAACAAAAAATAAAAAATAAACAACTCCTTAAAAAGAATAAAATAAACACATAAATAAACATATAAAGCATGCAAACTTCACTGCTTTAATAAACTCAGCTGTTTAGAAGACAATAGTGTCATTATTCAGTTCAGTGTTTGTTCAGTTCAGTGTTTATTCAGTTCAGTAACAGTGTCAGTGTTGCAATAATAAGCTAATAAAAATAATTCAAAAAGACCAGAATTCAAGATGAAAACTAACATTGTTATTATTATTATTATTTTTCTTCAACAACAATAATTTTTATTTTCATGATTCTCACAGTCTTGGAAAACTTGAATATGTGAGGTTTAATGAAATCTTAATTATAAATGAATTTTTATATAACGAATACATGTTTGAAAATAACAAAAATGCATGTTTGAGTGGAAATTGCCATTTGTGAGTTATTTTAAAACCTCATACCACAAACAAAAACAAAACAACCATAAAAACCATACAATAAACACTATAAACATCAAGAAAATAAATTAATTAAAATATATAAAATTTATTAAAAAAAAAAAAAAACAAATACAACCTTAATTATATTAAAACTAATAAAATCTATTATTAAATTATTTAATATTTATTTAATTTATTTCATCATTTAAATATAATTTTAATACGATTATTTATATAAATTATTTAATTGTGCTCTTAAATTATTTTAATATACTGACACTCCTAGCTTCTGTGAATTAAAACTTTGAAAACGAGCATTCTTGTCGTTCCACGAGCACCTTCAGATATTGTGTGGGATAGTGAAGGTTGAGAGCCGCTGTGATAAACTTTGACTTGTGTTTGATTCGTGTGTCGTGAATCAAATGGGAGTGAATCGGTTCGTTCCCGCAGATTCTCTCTCTCTCTCTCTCTCTCTTCCACGTGTCTAAAGCCATCATCAGATCTGATGCAAACCAGTATCGAGCAGCAATATTCCCGTGTAGGAATAGAGCTCCGTCTTCCACCTGCCATCAATCTTCCCTTTACGAAGCGCTACGATCTACTTGAGCTTCTGTCGGTCCTCCTCCAGTCTCTCCGGCGTCTGGAGCGATCCAAAGACGTGCAGCTTAATTTCATTCAAAGCAATGCAGGAGAAGGACATCCTGGAATTCTCACCCTTATAAAGCACGCGTACATCACTGAGACATCTGCAAGACATATTTTTTAGAGCGCTTGCTCATCTGCAATACATCTATAGTTCGTCTTCTATCAGATGACCCATATAGCACAAATACACCTTTAAGAGGTCTGTTAAATAACAACAAACAGACCTCTTGCAGACGTACCTGAGCTATCCGTATATGATAACCCATATAGCACAGGTACATCTTTAAGAGGTCTGTTAAAGATCTGGAAAGCATCCGCTGTGTACAAACATCTTTAAGATGTCAGTTTTACATTCATTCTAAACATCAAATAAACCTCCAAAACACATATTATACAACACATAAAAAAAGAACAATAGAAATTGCAGATGAGCAAGCGCTCTAAAAAATACGTCTTGCAGATGTTTCATATAGACGTCTCCGAGATGTACGTGTGCTGTCAGGGTTCAGTTTATTAATGAATCAGTGAGATTTTGTTCATAATTAATATTCACATTGATATTGTACAGTATGGTGTTTACTTTTACGTTTACATTCGGCTTTCTGAAACGGACCAAACTCTCGAAGTGTTCTGTGAAAATCGATTTGCTGTTTTTCTGACGTGCCGTTCGCTTTCCGTTGGAATGAATCGCACCGAATCACGTGCAGCGAAGCCATAAAGCAAACGACTCGCGTGATTCAAACGCTTCGTGTGTCTTGATTCCTTCAGCTCGTGTTTGAGGTTCTTATGATCATGTTCTGTGCCTCCGATAAACTATTAAACAAACGAATTCGAGATTTTTGTGACGCTGAGCCTTTTATATGATTCTTTTGATTCGTTCGGACGTGTTTTCAGACCTCCATGTGGATCTTTGGCTCGGTGTTGTTGTCGTCAGGAACGTTTGCATGAACTGTGAGAGGTGTTTTCATTTACGTCCGAGGAGCTGAAATTAATAATCTGAGTTTGTATGAATGAGAGACTATCCCAGACAGCACAGATACGTCTGCAAGAGGTCTGCTAAAGATCTGGAAAGCATCTGACACACACCTCTAAAATATCACAAAAAAAAAATCTATTTTAATTAATTCAAATGAACAAAAAACAAAAACAAAATACGTCTTGCAGATGTAATGCAGACGTCAAATAGACGTCTCCGAGATGCACGTGTGCTGTCAGGGAACAGAACAACACGTGACCGGAGAAAGAGCCATGAGTTCACTTCTAATCGACTCAGTGAATCAGAACCAACTAATAACGGTGATATCACGTCCTGATGGATGTTGTGCATCTCAGTGAAGATGCTGAGGTGATTTACCGCGGTAAATGTGGCATGACGCGTCTGTATTTGTGTATCTCACTGCTTCACGTGTGTCTTCATGTGTTATAAACTCTCTTTGTTCTGGTTTTGGTTTTATTTTTTATATTCTGTCTCTGATGAATGGAAATGCTATTAAAATCAATCGTGTTTAACGTGTGTGATGGTGGATTAATTGCTCTCAGATTCAAAGAAATTAAGTACTTGTACATTTTAAAATACTCGTAATCAGGCTACAGTTACTTTTTTAATTGATTACATGATTACATATTACTCACACAATAGCAATAAATTATTATAATTTTTTTTTTTTTTTTGTCAGCCGAATCTCTTTCACCTAATTATTTGAATCCCCCTGAGATTTTAAGGTAATAAATTAATAATTAAGTATCACATTTGCATGTCAATCTCAGTTCTGTGACGTTGGTTAATGGTCACATGACATGCAGGTAAACAAGTATTTACCTTTTTTTTTTTGTAAGTGTTTTATTTTAAATGTTATTTAAAATAAATATTAATTTTACATATTTATGGTTTATTTATTAGCTTTTTATTAAACTTATGAATGCCCTGCAGTTCCCTCACAAACCCCAGTTTGGTAAACCTTTGCAATGTTTAATGCACTTCATTATGTTATTAACAACAAATATAATATAATTTATTTTTCTCTGCATTTTAAATCAATATGATTAACAAGTTAGGTCAAAAGTAATTTAAAAGTAGTCTGATTATATTACATAAAATGTGTAATTGTGTTGGTAGAATAGATTTATTTGTATTTAATACACAGTTTACCAAAAAGTGTCCCACTTTTGCTGACTTCACCCTCATCAACCAATCAACGTACCTGAATGATTCAGCCGCTCGAAGGAATCGATTAAAAAAATGATTCAGCCGCTCGAAGGAATCGATTAAAAGAATGATTCAGCCGCTCGAGACAATCGACTGAAAGAATGATTCAGTGACAAAGACTGTGATTTGCCACCACCTAGTGGCGGGTTTAGTTTCATTGTTAAAGTATCATTTCAGTTTTTAAATACCCTGCGGACTCATATGAGGACATTATATTTTTGTAATTTCTCTGAGACTGTACATGACTGTTTTAAGTCTGGATATCCTGTTCAGAGCACATCCAGGGCTTTTCAGTGATACCAAATGATTGGATGCTTCACCATGACCACTCCCTCTCCTTGGTCATCAAAAATGT
>NC_056575.1:1036256-1048756 GCF_018340385.1 Cyprinus carpio
ACCTTTACATCCATTTATATTCCACATGAGCCTCACGTCTCTGTGTTTCACTCGCTTCAAAGCTCCGGCTGTGACTCCTCCAGACTGTCCTGAGTTAAAACAGAGGTCAGAGGTCACCGGTGAATGAGCCGTCGTGAAAGGTGTAAATGGTTGATTTTTCGGCTCGGCTCGTCTCACTGGGACTTCACATTAGTCACATTACAAAGCCCCGCCCACAGGAGAGGACGGACAGGTACAGCGGCCAATCACAGTTTGCTGTTCTCATGTTGACATTTAGAGTAAACAGTTCAAGAGAAACATCTGTTTATGTTCTGATAAGACATTTTAAAAATTGTGAAAATTATTGTGTGTTGTGTGTGTGTGTGTCTGTGTGTGTATGTGTGTGTGTGTGGTGAGTGAGTGTCTGTATGTTAAGTGTCTTTGTGTGCGCGCGTGTGTGTGTGTGTGTGTGTGGTGTGTGTGTGTGTGTGTGTGTGTGAGAAAAGTGTGGTGTGTGGTGTGTCCTGTCTGTAAGTGTGTGTGTGAGAGTGAGAGAGAGAGAGAGAGAGAGTATCTGTATGTGAGTGTGTGTGTTAATGTGTGTTGGTGTGTTTGTGTGGGAGGTGAGTGATGTGGTGTGTGTGTGTGTGAGTGTGTGTGTGTGTGTTGTGTGTGTGTGTGTGTGTGTGTGTGTGTGTATGTGTGTGAGAGTGTCTGTCTGTATGTAAGTGTGTGTGTGTGTGAGAGTGAGTGTTTGTATGTGTGTGTGAGTGTCTGTATGTAAATGTATGTTAGTGTGTGTGTGTGTGTGTGTGTGTGTGTGTGTGTGAGTGAGTGTTTGTATCTGTGTGTGAGTGTCTGTTATGTAAATGTATGTTTTAGTGTGTGTGTGTGTGTTGTGTGTGTGTGTGTGTGTGTGTGTGTTTGTGTGTGTGAGTGTTTGTATTGTGTGTGTGAGTGTCTGTATGTAAATGTGTGTGTGTGTGTTGTGTGTGTGTGTGTGTGTGTGTGTGTGTGTGTGGTGTGTGTGTGTGTGTCTCACCGAGTGTCGGGTCGTAACTCCCAGATGAATCGTTTGGTCAGGAATCGAAACCACCAGAGCTGCACAGACACACAGAGAGAGAGAGAGAGAGCGACGCTGTGAGACTCGGTGAGGATGAAGGTAAGTGAGAGTCGCAGAACAACATACAGTCCAACAGCGACGACTTTTCATTCGTCTGTGTGTCCTCTGTCAGATCGTCATTAACGGAGCGACCAGTCTCAGGTCAGTTCAACCGTCCCTGCTGCTGTCTGAAGGATCTTACACACACATCAACCATCACTATATTCATTATTCATATGTCATTTTATATCCTGACACAGATGGAGTTATTGTTTTCCATTCATTTTTCCCCTTTGGGATTTTTAAAAAAAAGTCTTTAAAAAGTTACAAGCCCATTAACCAGCGCTGTGCTCCTGCTGAAAACACTGACTTGGATGTGCGTGACGCAGATGCAGCACAGATATGCGTTTGGGGATGGATGTGGGTGTTGGTGAATGAGATGGAGTGAATCTCCGCTCTGCAGAAGCGGAATGAGTGCGGCTCTTTTGTGCTGCTGTCTGAAATAATGAGCGTGGGGGAGAGCAGGTGACCTTCCTTCACGTCCTCTACATTCCTGGCGCGCTTTAAGACTGAACAAAAATAGCGGCGGCCCACAGAGACGCGCATGAATTCTCTTTCACTGGAGGTCAGGCTTCAGTCGAGGATTTCACATGCAAACAAACGAGCGCAGTGAATCCACTTACATAAAGGAGCTCAGATTTCATCTGCTTCCACTTAAAACGTCCTGCAGGAATGTGTGTGTGTGTGTGTGTGTGTGTGTGTGTGTGTGTGTGTGTGTGTGTGTGCGTGCGTGCGTGTGTGTGTGTGTATGCATGTGTGTGTTTGTGTCTGTGCGCGCACGCGTGTGTGTGTGTGTGTGTTGCTCGCTCATGGTGTGCGCGTGTGGTTTGGCTCCCCTCCACCTTCATATCTGACTGCTGAAGACCATCCACCATCAAATACTACTCCTGGTGAAACATCTGCTGACTGCTGGAGCGCAGCGGTGATTAATGACTCTGGTTTACTGAAGAACACTCAGCTAATCAACACAATTGAACCAGTTTGTTCAGTGTCTGCCCAAAACCTCCAGACGAGGAAAAGAACGGCAGTACAAAAATAAAACAAAACAAATGTTACATAATATGAGAGAGAATGGCATGTACGGCACTCGTTCATCTAGTTAGGGCTTTGTGTGCATGTTTGCTTGTATATAGTTTTATTTTTTCAGTTTTAGTTATTTTAGTACTTTAAATGAAAGTACCATGGTAACTAACAAAAATAAACTAAATTCAAGTTTTTATCCTTTCAAATAATAAAATATATAATAAACTAAATTCAAGTTTACTTGAAATAATAAAATGCATAATAAGTTAATTAAAAATAATAAAATATATATGTTTATTTTAAAATAAGTTTAAGCTTAACTTTATATCGGTTCATGTTTTTGTTGTAAATTTTATTTCAAAGGACTAGTTCACCCAAAACTAATAATCGTTTCATCTTTTTCTTCTGCTAAACACAAAAGATAGTGGAAGTCTATGGGGTCCAATATTGGCTGGTTCCCAACATTTCTGTGTTTCACACATAGACTGTAAAAAAAAAAGAAATATGGACGACACACCTTTACGCTCTTCCATTGAAGAAAAGTGAAGCTGCCAGTGTCCCAATATGGAAAGATCTACATCAGCATGATAAAAACTACATAAAATGACAAAAAACATCCAAAACCAGACGAGAGTGTGGATCAGTCTGAGAAATCACTTCAAAATGTCACGTTCAATTCAATGTTTCTTGCCATTTCTTTGTAACTGTTTGTGTAATTTGTTTCTAAACCATTTTTTTTTTCATTGTAAATACTGTCGATGATCTGTTTGAATGCTTTAAACACTTTGTGGAATTTAGGTGCGAGTTAAACTCTGACTAAAACTTTCAAATGTACACGTTTTTTTTCCCAGAGAAAATCAGTCCAGTGATGTTGATGACATCACCAGGTCCTCAGAGGCGGGGCCTAAAAGGAGAACTTCCCTCATCCTAAAAACAGACACCTAAACATTATTAAATTAAGAGGCATTTACTGCAGACGCAAAATGACTGATTTTTCTGAAAAATGTATCAAAATCTATTACGATTAAACTTTAAAAACATGAACAAATATCTCATAAGATCAAATATCACAAATGAAGATATTTTGAAGCTCACTGCTAGCATGTTAACAATTAAAATATGTTAGTATTTTAACAATGTGATAAAACATGTTAAAACATGCTAACCATATTGAAAAATGCTAGCGATGTGCTAAAACGTTAAAAACATACAGGTTTGGAACAACTTAACAACAATCTTTTAGCACCATGCTAGAAATGAGCCAAAACATGCAAGCAACTTGTAAAAAACATGTTTGCAACTTTTCAAAACATGCTAGCAACATGTTAAAATACATTAACAATGATTTAAAATGTTAACAACGTGCTAACCCATGCTAGTAACTTGTTAAAACATGTAAGTAACTTGTTAAAATACATTAGAAATATGCTAAAACATTAACAATGTGCTAAAACATGTTAACAACTTGCTAAAACATGCTCAGCATATTAAAATATGTGAACAATGTGTTAAAACGCTAAAAACATACAGATTTGGAACAACTTTAGGGTGATTAAATGATGACAGAATTGTTGTTTTTGGCTTGTGTTTGGCATATGCTAGCAATGTGTTAGCAAGATGCTAACAATGAGCCAAAATAAGCAACTTGTAAAAACATGCTAACAACATGTTAAAATATGTTAGCAGTGTGTTAAAATGTTAACAACATGCTAAAACATGCTAGTAACACGCTTAAATGTTAAAAAACATGTTTACATAATGCTAAAAAGATAAAGGTTTGGATCAACCTAACGGGGAGTAAATGATGACAGAATTTAGTTTTTTGGGTGAACTATTCTTTTTAATCTGTCACGTTTCCAGAAAATCTCTCTATAAATTAAATAATCCTGATTCAAAAATAAATAAACATTATTAAATAAAAACTAAAAAAAACTCACCAAAAAAAAAAATAAAACACTGCGTAAGAAAATTGCTCTTTTCAAGTGCATTGATTTCTGGAAAATGAATCATTCACAATAAGACCAGAAGCAGGGTTTAAGAGAGTGAATATTTGATGTTCTGATGTCTGTCGTTGTTAATGTCATTAGACACACACAGGCCTCGTTATTATCAGTGGATTGATTCGATTGTGCTGATGATGGTCTGGATGTTTGTTCGTGGAGCTGCTCTCTTTCTGGTCTGTTTGGAGCAAATTTATCATTTTCCCACCAAATGCAGCTGGTTAGAATCAGGGATCAATGGGCCTCGTGTTATTCTTCCCAGAAACTCTCACATCAATCCCAGCATGCCTCATTCTGAGCTGATGAAGAGATCAATTAGCACTGGGGGGTCTGAACGCGGACGGCAGTGTCTCTGTGATCGATACGTCCAGCGAGCGTCACAGCGCTGAAGGCATCGACGAGCCACAAACAGCAGATCCTGAGAAGCGTTGATTCAAACTCAATGAGTCTGAAGCGTAATGTTAACGCAGCCTGTGTTTGTGCTTCATACGTCTCTGACCGTCTGCTCGCAGCGTAAACAGACTTCCTGCTGAACAGAGCATGCTTCCCAGAAGGCCTTTGGCCGGCGGATGTTCTCTCTGGCACGTTCGCGCTTTGCGTTTACTTTAGGTCCTTCAGGAGCCAAACTGAATGAGATGTCATGTGTAGCAAGTCCTAGCAACTAGCCTAAGACTTGTTAACATGTTAAATGAAGCTAACAGCATGGTAAAACCTAACAACGTACTAAAGCACGCAAGCAATGTGTTAAAACAACATGCTAAAACAAGCTTGCAGCTCATCAAAACATGTTAACAACATGTTAAAGCATGCTAGCAATGCTAGCAATGTTCTAAACCATGTTAGAATGCCAAAAATGCTAGTGATTGTCAAAACATGTTAGCAATGTGCTAAAACATGCCAGCGACTTGTTAAAAAATGCCAATAACGTGTTAAAACATGTTAGCAATTGGCAAAACATGTTAGAAATGTACTAAAATATGTTAGCAACTTGTTAAAAAATGCTAACAATGTTCTAAGACATGCTAGAAACTTGCTAAAACATATTAACATGTTGAAACATGTTAGTTTCTTGTCAAAGCATTCCAGCTATTTGAAAAACATGTTAGCAATGTACTAATAATGTTAGCGGCTTAAACATGCCTACAATGTGTTATAACATGTTGGCAACATGCTAAAACGTTACAAATGTGAGCAACATGTTAAAACATGCTAGTAACATGCTAAAACATGCAAAAAACATGCTAGTGTGTTTAAACATTCTAGCAACTTGTTAAAACATGTTATAAATGTGTTATAGCATGTTAGCAACATGCTAAAATGTTAAAAAAGCGAGCAACATGTTAAAACATGCTAGCAACATGGTAAAAAATGCAAAAACATGCTAATGTGTTTAAACATTCAAGCAACTTGTTAATATGTTGGCAACTTGTTAAAACATGTTAGCAACATGCTAAAATGTTAAAAATGCGAGCAACATGTTAAAACATGCTAGCAACATGGTAAAACATGCAAAAAACATGCTAATGTGTTTAAACATTCTAGCAACTTGTTAAAATGTTAGCAACTTGTTAAAACATGTTAGCAACATGCTAAAGGATGCTAGCAAATGTCATCCTAGAAACATGATAGCGACGTGCTAAAACATGTTAGTAACACTTCATTGACTTTCTCTAAAGTAGTAACAAAATCAGCCTTCAAGCTTTTCAGAGTTATTTTAAACTTCCAGACGTGTTTTTTTTTTTTGTGAGTGTGTGTCAAGCCAACATCAAAGTTCATCAAACTTCACTCTTCTAGTTCATCAGCCTCTGTTTCGTTAACTGATGTTTGTCAGACTGAGCTGCACCACGTCTATCAGAATTAAACATCGCCTCTGTTTGCCCTCGACTCTCATTCATGCTTTAATGCACAGAAATAATTATATGTGTGAGCATCATGATGGTGTGTGCTAACAGCAGTTAATGTCCACAGACGGTGTTTCTACAGCTTCTCTAGACATTCAGCATGGCGTTTTTACCATTAAAACCTTCAATATTAATTAAACCTCTGCAATATAATCACACCGCAGTGCACATATGTGATATTTCAGCACTGCATTCAACGCTTCAGCTTCATCTGGAGCAAAATTAAACCCATTATTGCAGCATAAAATGTTGAACTGCAATCATGTGCTATATGCAATATTGTAAAAATGCTTCCCAATCAGAAACTGGACAAGAACGGCCTCTGGAGTCGTATTTACGACAATGAAACATGGAGATAGTTTTGATAAAAACTGTTACATTTTATACGATTTTCCCACAACATCTTAATCGTGTGGACAAAATGAAAAACGCAATTGCGTTCTGTGAAGTACAAATTGAGATATATAAACTCGAAACTGGAAGAAAGAAAATTCAGAATTGTGAGATAAGTCGCAATTATTTTTTCCACTGGGATATATTTAGTTTATAATACAACATATAATCAGGCCAGTGTTATTAAAGTTAAGTAAAATTAAAACCGTAAAACAATTTTTTGTTACTTAAAATAAAATATAAAAACTTGCCAAGGCAACATTTTCATTTTAGTTTAACTTGATTTAGTAAAATAACTAAAACTAATACTGTAATAGAAATTAAAGAAAACTACTGTATACAGACATTTAAAAAAAAAAAAAAAAAAAAAAACTTAGTGTCTCAGTGAGCCTGTCCTCCAACAAAAAACGACCATATAGGTCGTTTGTGCAAGCACCTTATTACGACCTATATTTACGTTTTAAAGTTAAGCGGCCTCTAGCGGGCGTAAAAATAATGACAGTATCGCGTTGCGTCTGTCGTCATGAAATGACGTAAAACGTCATTACCAATCAAAACGCACGTTTTATTTAAATGCAATGTGTGGACTTTTTTACACCGATCTCACAGTAATTCGTACATATTTTACTAGGTGGCTTATTTCGTTCGAATGACCACACCTAACCCCACCCCCTAAACCTAACCCTCACAGAAATCATGCTAAATTATGATTTATTGAGCATATACATTTTACGTGCACGTCCGTTCTCTGGGATCGAACCCATGATAGCATGATTGCATATCAAGGTATAACGCAATAATCTACCAACTGAGCTACACGAAACGCAAATCACAGTGCAAATAAAAGAGTACAAAACCTCATTAATATGAAAACAACCTTTTGCCGATAGGGGCGCAATTGTAGTATACGCTCTGATGGGTCGTATTTCAGGGATTTGGACAAACGACCTATACGAGCGTATTAGTTGGAGGACAGGTTGGTCTCAGTTATACTAAAATATCCCTGATTCAGGCTAGTGTTATTTTAATTTAAAAGACAGTGAGATACTATTATAGTTTTTATTGATATACCATTTCCATTTTAGAAGTGTTGTTGTGGTTTTATAATTTTTATTAGATTTTTAATGTCTATATAGTTTTTATTAATGTTAATTTCAGTTTTAGTTATTTTAGTGTTAAACTAAATGTGTGTGTGTGTGTGTGTGTGTGAGAGTGTGTGAGTGTGTGTGTGTGTGTGTGTGTGTGTGTGTAAGAGTATGAGTGTGTGTGTGTGTGTGTGTGTGTGTGTGTAAGAGTGTGTGTGTGTGTGTGTGTGTGTGTGTGTGTGTGTGTGTGTGTGAGAGAGAGTGTGTGTGTGTGTGTGTGTGTGTATGTGTGTAAGATTGTGTGTGTAAGAGTGTGTGTGTGTGTGTGTGTGTGTGTGTGTGTGTGTGTGTGTGTGTGTGTAAGATTGTGTGTGTAAGAGTGTGTGTGTGAGTGTGTGTGTGTGTGTGTGTGTGTGTGTGTGTGTGAGAGAGAGATCGAGAGAGAGAAAGAGTGAGTGAGTGTGTGTGTGTGTGTGTGTGTGTGTGTGTGTTTCTGTGTGTGTGAGTGTGTCTGTGTGTTTCTGTGTGTGTGAGTGTGTCTGTGTGTGTGTGTGTGTGTGTGTGAGAGAGAGAGAGAGAGTGAGTGTGTGTTATTGAATCACATGTGCCACACACATAACCGTCTCTTCAGAGCTCCAGGGAGCATCTACAGATCCATTAGAGTGACACACCAGTAAGTGTTCTCAATAGACGTCTTATTAGAGTTGCGAGCACTAATGGATGTGTGGGTGTGGATGAGTCACATCAGCTGCAGGAAAACACTCATAAACAAACACTCCAGCGTGTGTGTGTGTGTGTGTGTGTGCTGATGTGGTTGTATTTATTTTATTTCCACTGAGGGCTGAGCGGCGCGGACGTCTTGTTCCATTAGAGACGATCTAATAACACTCCAACACCAAACGCTTTCTGAACCTGCAGACCACAACGCAGCTCAATCTGACAGGAAGAGACGCTTGATTGACGTGTGCACCGATCACAGGTTTTCATGCATCATTCAGATTACAAGTTGGCTGACTGATATGGATTTTTTGATGGCCGATATATATGATATTATACTATTTAATTTAAAAATAGGAAAGACACATGCATATGAATTGCTTTAAACTTTATTTCTTTATTCTACATAATATATACTAAATTATATATTTTGAAAATAAATAAATATAAAAAACTTGAATTTGATTTTAAAAATGCAGTCTAGACATGCACACTTCAGAGGATACAAGGGATATTAAAGGGGTCATGTGATGCTGCTAAAAATAACATTATTTTGTCTATTTGGTGTAATGAAATGTGTTTATGCGGTTTAAGGTTCAAAAAACACATTATTTTCCACATACTGTACATTATTGTTTCTCCTCTATGCCCCACCTTCTGAAACGCGTCGATTTTCACAAAGCTCATCTCTCTGAAAAGCGAGGTGTGCTGTGATTGGCCAGTTATCCAGCGTGTTGTGATTGACCGAATGCCTCGAGCGTGTGACGGAAATGTCAAGTCCAGTGACAAAGCTTCAGCTAATCAATCGTTCTCTCACAGACACATGAGGGTCAGTAAATCATCACAGAAACTTTAGCCAACTCATTTCTGAAGAGAAGCGGGAGGCAGGTGATCTGTGATGATCTGACCTTCATTGAGAAGATTCTGATGGATGGAGATGATGATTATTATACATCACTCTTTCTTTGGTCTCGTTTTCTCAGAACTCAGATTCAGATCAGAGATGAAGCTTTTTGATTATATGCAGTGAGATCCAGTGAAGGACCATCGTTTCAGGCGAGGCTCCACACACACACACACACACACACACACTCAGCAGGTTTTGGTGGCATCAGTCTGTGACTCATGAGTGTCATTATTCTGTGGTCATTATCTGAACAGGAGCTCTTCAGTATGTAGATGAAGCTCCTCCTACATCACACACTCAGGACAGAGAGCGTGTGTGTGTGTGTGTGTGTGTGTGTTTTGAGTGTGCGCTTGCACTTGTTATAAGCAAACCACCTTTACATCACTAGTCCGACACATCCTCACTGCTATCAGATCCTCCTCACATCCTTCAGTCTGCTGATGGAAACACGGTTCTGTGAGGTTAAATATCATAGATTGAGACAGAACATCGAGGTTCATCCTCATTTGGAAAAATAATTCATAAATAAAGAGACAGTGAATTGTTTTTCCAAATGTTGCCTGTTGCCTCTTCTGTATTTTTTTTAATTATAAAAATAAAAAAGCCTATTTTAGTTTTTTTTTTTTACTTTAGTCATAAGTAATATTTCTGTTATGGTAAAGCCCCGCCTACTTTGATTTGATTGGTCATGTGGTTCAGTATCTGTGACCAGCAAAGCCCCGCCTACTTTGATCGATTGGTCATGTGGTTCGGTATCGGTAACCAGCAAAGCCCCGCCTACTTTGATCCATTGGTCATGTGGTTCGGTAACTGTGACCAGCAAAGCCCCGCCTACTTTGATCGATTGGGTTCGTATCTGGTCCATGCCCCCCTACTTGTTGGGTATGGTCAGTATCTGTGACCAGCAAAGCCCCGCCTACTTTGATCGATTGGTCATGTGGTTTGGTATCTGTGACCAGCAAAGCCCCGCCTACTTTGAGCTGATTGGTCATGTGGTACGGTATCTGTGACCAGCAAAGCCCCGCCTACTTTGATCTGATTGGTCATGTGTTTTGGTATCTTTGACAGCAACCTACTCTTTGATCTGATTGGTCATGTGGGGTTTGGTATCTGTGAAAGCCCCGCCCTACTTTGCTTTGATTGGTCATGTGGTTTGGTATCGTGTACTTTGATCTGGGTCTGTGTACAGGTATCTTTGACAGCAAAGCCCCGCCTACTTTGAGGGTCTGTGGCATATCTGGTACAGCAAAGCCCCGCCTACTTTTGGTATTGGTCTGTGGTACGGTATCTGTGACCAGCAAAGCCCCGCCTACTTTGATCTGATTGGTCATGTGTTTTGGTATCTTTGACAGCAAAGCCCCGCCTACTTTGCTTTAAGGGGTTTCATATCTGTGACCATCAAGAGGCCCCTACCTATTTGCTTTGATTGGTCCATGGGTATCTGTGACCAGCAGAGTGCAGTTAAACCAGCCTAAAGATAGAACTGTAACAAAATAGATCTTATGCTTTGAGTGCAGTTGACCAACCCCGCCTTTAAATTGATAGAACTGCTAACAATAAACAGAGCATCATTAAAAGTATCAAATATCCTGTAAACCTCTAATCCTACACTTCCCAAATATTAAACCAATCAAAAATAAATTCAAAACCTGTGTTGCTACACGTGCCTAAGCTGACACTTCTGATTTATTCATTCAATCTAAAATAAAGTCATATTTTGGAATAGGTCATGGTCCTCCAGTGTAAAATAGGTCACATTTATTAGCTGATAAATCAGCCGTCAGGTGGCTTCATTCGGCCGTTATTTGCCTCCACTGTGTGTGTTATCTTTAGTATTTCCTCCTGTCAAAGCACACAGATCTCTGAAAAATGTCACCTCTAGTCACTAATTTTATTGCCGCTCCAACGTTCAATTTCCTGTGCGAGATGTCAGCCACTGACATGAATAATAACACATAATGGACTGATTTTAAAGCGCTTTTAATGTTTCTCTCTGCTTTTGTCTGATGTGTGTTCAGTGTGTGTGCATCAGTATTACGTCCGTAACTCTCCTCGTGTTATTGCAGGCTGATATTCATAAAGTCATGAGCGTCTGGCTGGATCTTTGGCGGTAGTATACTACTCCTACTATTTTAGCATACCTTTCTAGAGCAGAGATTATATTTAACACGTTGAGTCAGAGATAGTAAGAGTAAGAGAAATAGTACATTTGCTTCGTTTCTGAGAATCAATACTCATTCCAGTGTAAATGCATTCATGCCATCTCTGAGCCGTGTAAACCAATCCAAATTTAACACGTTGATCTTCTAACATGATTGTACCTGCAGTGTAAATGCATTCATGCCATCTCTGAGCCGTGTAAACTCATCTAACGCCTCTTACCTGACTTTCCCACTCCTGCTCTGCCAAACACAGCCAGCTTCACCTCTGGACTCTTCGCCATGACGACGCAAGTAGACCGAGCCAATCACAGAGCTGACGGAGTCACCGTAGCAACCGCATCATCTCCACCTGACACAGATGACAAACGTAAAACAACAGATCTTCATTATAAACGATGTGTTTAATCCAGCACTAGTTTCTACAGTCTAATATTTAGGCAGTTTGTGTGGAGAAAATCCAGAGCGACAAGCCATGAAGACGTTTATACGACAAGAACACCATCAGCGCTGATGAATGAACACTGATCAGCAGCTTCTGAAGATCTGATTCCTCAAATACTGGATCATCCAGACTCTGGTGATGACGAGTGAAGCGTGTAGATGATCCTACAGCATCTGGATGAGATGATCGGAACCTAAATGTCACTGAAGGATCTGCTTCTTGCCTTTTTTCACGTTCATCTCATTATCCGCTCTGCAAAAAATCAGGTTCCTGCTCAGTATTTTTGTCTGGTTTTCCAGTAAAACATTCTTAGGTCAAGCCACATTTACTTGAGAAACAAAATGACAGAAGATTTATCAAAATGAAGTGATTTTTGCTTAAAACAAGAAAAAATTCTGCCAATTGGGTCAGAAAAATCTTAATTTAAAAAAAGGGTAAACAAGATTTTTCTGACCCTTATTTGTTTTTAAGATATTAAGTTATTTTATTTATTTTTTTGAAACGTGTTTTTGAAAAAACATGAAAAATAAAAATTTTGAAAATTTGAAAACAAAAATGTTTTTATTTTTCTGACTACATTGGATATTTTTTTTTCAAGATATTACGTTTTTTTGTTGAAAATTTAATTTTTTTGAAAAACGTGTTTTTGAAAAACATGAAAAATAAAAATTTTGAAAATTTGAATTTTAAAACATTTTTTTTCCTGACTACATTGGCAGATATTTATTT
>NC_056575.1:1056256-1073756 GCF_018340385.1 Cyprinus carpio
TCTTCATTCAGTCGCTGACCTTCATTGATCTGAGGACTGAAAGGCTGAAACAGAGATTCCTCACCACATCCTCACCATCCCCATGATCTCCCTAATTGTGTCACTACTCAAGCCTTACTCAAGTTTTCCACCTTCTTTTTCATCCACCTTCTTCCACCTCCTTAAACTTCACCAAATGCACCACGTTTAGACACACATCTAATGTTCCTGTGAACGCACTCACAAGCCTGAAAACCCACAAAATCAGAAAAAAGAGTTTTAAATTTTTGACAAAATGACATAATTTCAACTAAATTATTATTTAAAATATTTATTTAAAAATGTTGAAATATTATTTAGATAATATTATTTTAAAATCTAAATTTTAATATACACTTGTTCCAAAATTTGGAATTATTTTTTGTTGTTGTTGTTTTTTAAGTTTTGAAAAAATGTTATTTAGGAAAAAAAAAATAATATATATATATATATACTGTTTCTTAACAGACTCTTCTTAGAAAACCTTGTAATATCTATATATATATATATATATATATATATATATATATAATATATATATACTGTTTCTTAACAGACTCTTCTTAGAAAACCTTGTAAAACCACAAAATGAAAAAAAAAAAATATTTGGGCCATTTTTATAATCATTATACTTTTTTGTGTTTGTGTTTACATTTTTTTCATGACAAATTCTCAACATAACATACAATCCTTGAAAAACATTTTATTATTATATTGTAGTTATTAATTATTATATTTTAATATTTATAAATAATAAATTATATTTACAATTTAATATTAATATTTTAAATATTAATGAATAGAAAAATATTATTTTAAATATTTAAAATGTTAACATTGTTTTTGAATAATGTTTTAAAATTTTATGTACTCTTTTTGAAATTATTTTTTTTTAAAGAAATTAATAGTTTTATTCAAGGAGGCGTTAAATAAATCAAAAGTGTCAGTAAAGATATTTATAATGTTACAAAAGATTTCTTTTTTAAATAAATGCTGTTCTTTTGAACTTTCTATTCATCTGTGAATCCTGAAAAATAAAATATATTACAGTTTCCGCAAAAATATTGTGCAGCACAACTGTGTTCAACATTGATAATAATCAGAAATGTTTCTTGAGCAGCAAATCATCATATTAGAATGATTTCTGAAGATCATGTGACACTGAAGACTGGAGAAATGATGCTGAAAATACATCTCTGTGCTGCTGAAGTCTCTCATCTGTGCTGTAATGACGCTTGTGTTTGCTGTGATGCCATAATCCTCTCTGTCTCTCTGACCTCTCGCCGCTCACATTCAATCTTCAAATTAATGTAGAAACAACATTGAAACAACTCTTTCAATTTAATATTATTTATAAATAATATTTACAATTTATTTAAAAAATGATATTATTGTTTTTAATATTTAAATATTTTTTTAAATAATATTTAAAATATTATTTAAAAATACAAAATATTCTTTAACATACTGTAATTTTTTTATATTTTAATGTCTGACGGGTCTCGTGATTAAATCTGTGCAGATGTGATTTGATGCAGATATATAAAAAAATTCCTATATTATTTGTTAAATATTAATTTATTTCTGCACTGAAAAAACTAAATGGTACAGAAACATTTTCACTTGGAAATTACTAGTAAATTGTACAAATTATTGAATTAAACATGACATTTTTAAGTTAAAAATATTTTTTTACAGTGAATATACAAGACTGATCGTTTCAAAGCAGTTTAAGACATTAATAATAAATAAAAGCAGTTTAAGACATAAATAATAACTGTTAATATAAAATTGATCAGTTATGAAACCAGTTTAAAGCAGCTCTACAGAAGACAATAGAGTCATTATTCAGAATGATTCAGTTCAGTGTCGATTCACTTCATACGCTGTCAGACTGAATCAGTTTAACAGAAGTTTTAAACAGATTTCTGTCATTTCTTGGACTGTTTTTGATTGTATATTGTATTTTTAGAGAGATTTATGCTGATATATCTTGAATCTTCATGTATCTTGATTTTGAATCTGCTCTGATTTCCGCCGATGGAATCTTCAGCGTTTCAAATGTAGCAGCCAGTCAGGTTCATTTGCATACTGAGCTCTGATTGGTCTAAAACCTAAGTGAAGGGATCTCTGCAGTATGTCTGTCCTTCAGCTCGTCATCACTGTATCTTCATCAGACCTCAAACACAAACAACACTCGCTTAATAATAATAATAATAATAATACATTTGTTTTATATGAGCTTATGTTATATTCATGACATCTCTCTTCACCTCACACTGAATCTTCAGACACAGATGATCTACGCAGGGTTTCTGTGTTCATTTTCTGCCCTGATTTTGGGAGAAAATCTGAAAGTCTTGATGAAATTCAGGAGGACATTTCTAAGAGCTTGTGCTTCTGCTTCTGAATGTCATATGTGATTGTTTGTTTATGTGTTTGATTCCCATTACCCGTCTTTCCGTGCATTATTAATGGCGTCATGATGATGTGGTTTGCATTGATTGTCGATCGATGTGTGTGTGACTCATGCGCCGCTTCTTCCCGTTCCTCTCAGCGTGGGGCTCCGTTCCAGGTAGAGCTGCAGGATGAGCGGCGGATGCTGCTGTCGCTGGACGCTGATGACGTGAGGCCCGACGTGTCTGTGTATTCAGTGCGTGTTTCTGGAGAGCCACACACACACACACTGCTGTTCACACGACCCGCCGACGGTCAGACGCTGCCGCATCCGCTCCAGTTCAACGCCTCGTACCACGGCCTGTGCTACTCCATCAGTCTGATGCTCGGGAGCAACAGCAGCGCATCCAGAGCCGTCAGAACCGTCCCTGTGCTCACCAGTAAGACGTCTGCTACACGTGTGAAATAACTGCATCAAAATATAACACATTTACAATCAAAGAGATTGAAAATAAAAAAAAAAATTAGATACAATATTCAGTAGTCATTAATAAATCGAATTAAAACATTTGTAAATAAAGAAATAAATGCAAATTATAAATAAATTAAATTAGGCAGTAGTAAATAAAAAAAAATAAAAATAAAACATTTACAAATAAATTAATAAATAAAATGAACACGTACATTAAAAAGGCAGTAGTAAATAATAAAATAAAGCATTTATAAATAAATTAATAAAAATAATAAATACATTAAAATATGCATTAATAATAAATAAAAATGTAATATTTCTAAATATGTTATTAAATAAAAATAATGACTAAAATTAGGCAGTAATAATTAATAAATGAAAATAAAGTATTGATAAATATGCTAATAAATAAAAATATTAAATACATAAAAATAGGCAGTAATAAGTTATAAATAAAACATTTATAAATACATAAATAAATAAAATTGATACATTAATAAGGCCGTAATAGTTAATAAATAAAAATAAAATATCTATAAATTAATAAATAAAAGTAATAAATACATTCCAAATAATAACTAATAAAACTGTTTGCAGTAATAAATAATATACAAAACTAAAACCATGTATAAATAAATTAATAATTAAAAATAAGCCTTTTATATTTAAGAAATTGACACAAGTTGACTTAAATCATAATGAAGTAGTCACTTTTATCCACTTTTAACAATTATGTTTTCAGTAGCAGTTTCAAGTCAGAACAGATGCCTTTATTCTCATTACAACAAAATGTGATTGATTTTTCAGTCTCCTGTTTCTCCAGTCTGATACATCAGTGAACTGTGTGTGTGTGTGTGTGTTCAGAGCCTCTTCCTCTAGACAGCGTTGAGATGTCTGATTACGGTCCGGCTCCAGAGACCGGTGTGGTGTTTCATATCCGTTCTCCAGACAGGAACATCTACACGAGAGTAAACATCAGCTACATAGAGGGCCGACAGCCACGCTACATGCTGTATAAAGGTTTCTCTGTGTGTGTGTGTTTTATGCCTGTGTTACATGTGTGTGTGTGTGTTACCTGTGTGTGTGTGTGTTTCTGTGTGTTACGTGTGTGTGCGTGTTACGTGTGTTCCTGTGTGTTGCATATGTGTATTATGCACGTTTTTGCTTGGTACATGTGTGTGTTACGCGTGTGTGACGCATATGTTGTGTATTATGCACGTTTTTGCATGTGTTACACGTGTGTGTTGTGTTTTCTCTGTGTGTTTCATTGTGTGTGTGTGTGTGTGTGTGTGTGTGTGTGTGTGTGTGTTTGTGTGTGTGTTTCCTTTTTTCTATCATACTTCCACTATTCACACCCTCACGTTACACACGTGTGTTCCACCCATTTATCATTCTGCATGTGTGACGTGTTTCGCATGTGTTTCTGCTGTGTTCCACGTTTGTGTTTCCCGTGTGTTACGTGTGTGTGTGTGTGTTTCTGCATATTACACGTTATGTGTGTTTCTGTGTGACGTATGTTTTTACTCAAAATAAAACTTAATTTTTGTTTCTGCGTGTTATGTGTGTTCCGTGTTTGTTAGTGTGTGTGTGTGTGTGTGTGTTTTCTCTGTGTGTTTACATGTGGTTATGTGTGTGTGTTTCTGCGTGTGTCTGCGTTGTTTACGCATGTGTTATAGTGTGTGTACCCATGTGTTCTGCGTGTTCGCATGTGTTATGTGTTGTGTTTCTGTGTGTTTTTTGCATGTTCTGTGTGTGTTACGCATGTGTTACCCACGTGTTTACGCATGTGTGTTTTATGTGTGTTTGCATTTGTTTTATGCATGTTTTCTTATGCGTGTGTGACTTTAAATTTCACACCACAATTTCATTTCTTTATACTACGCACATGTTACGTGTGTGTTTCTGTTTGTTGCAGACATGTTTTACGTGTGTGTGTGTGTTCATCACGGCTGAACTCAGACTCTGTCTGTCTCTGCAGATTTCCTCAAAGGGAAGACGGTGTTCAAGCACTGGCTGTCAGGCACGTGTTACACCAACATCAGCTTCCAGCTGGTCTCAGAGGCCACGGTCAACAGGAGCACGCTGGTGAGCCGCAGCGAGGTTACCCACGAGCCCCTGCGCCACCGCACCGGTACGACTCATTCAGGCTCTTCTGTCAGTCGTCATGTGATCATAAGCTCTAGATTCACCTTTAAATGACCTTTAATTAGCGCTGGAACGACTGAACGAGGTTAGAGCTTGAGCAAACAGTGCACGAGTCTCGTTAATTATTGATGGAAACCCTCCAGATTCACTAATTAATTAACTAACTTAATTAATTAATTAGGAAATGTTAAGAATTTTTTTTTTTTGGATCATTTATATTTTTATAATTTTGGTTTAATATGATTAATGGTGTTTGCTCTGTGTGTTAATTTCACATGTCCAGTCCCAAATCCTCCTCTCAACGTGTCACTCAAAATCATCCACCTCAGCGACCGAGGAGCATCTGGGTCTGACCTGCACGCGGCTGATCTGAAGGCTTCCCACAATGCATCAGTCCTTCGGCGGACACGTGACATTCCTGCGGCTGAAGAACAGGAAGAGGAAGTGAACGGTGAGGAGACGAGCGTCACACAGATGCCGCTGAACGAGTCCATCACCGTCTACAGCAGCACAGCCGAACCCGTGCCTGACAACAGTACTGAGCCGCTGTGGGTGGAGCCAACAGGAAGCTCCGCCCCCACAGAGGAGGAGGAGTTTGTGAACGCACTGGTGCCAGAATATGAGGACTCTAATGAGCCAGGGTCAGCGATGGACATGACCTTTGAACCCAATGTGATGCCCACACCACTGCCGCCCATCCTGCTGGAGCTCCGCTGGTTGCCGCCGCGGCCGCCCACCGCGTATGATGGATTCAACATCTACATCTACCACGATGGTGAGAATCATCACGCTTTACACAGCAAAAAAAATTATGTTTGTGTAAACACTTTGTTGATTCATTTCTGTGTTTATTTAATTGTTGTTTGACCAGAAAAGTCGACCAAAACAGCCAGCACTGATGTGAAATAGGCAGTAGTAATTAATCAATTTTCATAAAACATTTATAAATACATGAATAAATAATAAATTAATTAAAATAGGGGAGTAATCTTTAAATTAACAAATCAAAATAAAACATATTTAAATAAATTAATAAATAAAATAATAAATAATAAAATTAATTAAAACAGGCAGTCATAATTAATACATAAAATAAGAGAGTTATAAATTAATTAATAAATAAAAATAATAAATAAATAAAAATAAACAGTAATCGTTAATAAATAAAAATAATACATTTATAAATAAATAAATTAATAATAAATACATTTAAATAAGCAGTAATCGTTAATAAATAAAAATAATACAAATATTAATGAATTAATAAATAAAATAACAAAACAAAAATATGCTGTAATAATTTATCAATCAAAATAAAACAGTTATAATGAATAAACAAATAAAAATAAATGAAAATAGGCAGTAATAATTAATACATCACAATAAAACAGTTATAAATGAACTAATAAATAAAAATAATCAATAAATTTCTAAAAGCCACTATTAATTTAGGAATAAAAATAAAGCTTAAAATTAATTAATTCATAAATAAAAAATAATACATAAATAGGCAGTAATAATTAATATATCAAAATGAAACTGTTTTAAATAATAAATCAATTAAAATAGGCAGTAATAAAAATAAGCAATATCTTTGTAAATTAATTTCTCTGTTCTTTTCCTTGTTCTTTGAGCAGGAATCTCCACCAGAAAAGCCACTGTTGATGTAAAATAATAAATTATTATATAAATTAAAAACATTTTTAAGTAATTAATAAATAAGAATAGGTATTAAACCCTTTTTAAATTAATTTTTCTGTTCTTTTCCTCGTGGTTTGAGCAGGAAACTCCACGGAAACAGCGACGGTGGACGAGAACACACACGAGTTCTTCAAGAATCTCACCCACGAAAGAATTCAGCCCACACCGGATTCACCTTCTACCTGAGTATGAGCGAGTGTGTGTGTGTGTGTGTGTGTGTGTCAGCGGTGTCATGCATGTGTGCTAGTGTATGTTGTGTGTGTGTGTTTGTGCGTGTGTGTGTGTGTGAGAAAGAGTGTGTGTGTGTGTGTGGTGTGTGTGTGAGTGTGAGTGAGTGTGTGTGGTTGTGTGTGTGTTGTGTGTGTGAGAGAGTGTGTGAGAGTGTGTGCTTGTGTGTGTGGTGTGTGGTGTGTGTTTCAGCCACCATGTCATGCGTGTGTGTCAAGCTGTGTGTCATGCGTGTTTGTGTGTGTGTGTGAGATGTGTGTGAGAGTTTTTTGTGAGTGTTGTGTGTGGGTGTGTGTGTGTGTGTGTTTCCAGCCACACATGTCCTGCGTGGTTTTTTTCGGTTTCATGCAGGTGTGTGTGTGTGTTTCAGCCGTTTTTTTGTGTGTGTGTGTGTGGTGTGTGTTCATGCTTGTTGGTCAGGCCGCGTTGTGCCGTTGTGTGTTATCCGTGTGTCATGCGTGTGTGTCATCCACGTGTGTGTCATGCGTTGTCAGCCGCATGTGTCTGGGTGTGTTTTGGTGTTGTCTGCCGCGTGGTCAGGCGTGGTGTGTGTCAGCCGCGTGTCTTATTGGTGTGTTTTGTGTGGGTCAGCCACGTGTCATGCGTGTGTGTGTCGCCGCGTGTCATGGTGTGTCAGCCGTGTGTCATGTGCGTGTGTGTGTGTGTGTCAGCCGCGTGTCGTGTGTGTGTGTATATGTGTGTGTCAGCGGTGTCATGCGTGTGTCAGCTGCGTGTCATGCATGTGTGTGTGTGTGTATATGTGTGTGTGTTTATGTGTGCGTGTGTCAGACCTTTGTCCCCCCCCCCCCAAGTGTGTTGTGTTGTGTGTTTGTGTCAGTGGTGTGTGTGTGGTCAAGTTTGTGTGTGTGTGTGTCAGACGCTTGTCAAGTGTGTGTGTGTGTGGCTGCGTGTCAAAGTGGTGTGTGTGTGTGTGTCAGTCGTGGTGTCATGTGTGTGTGTGGTGTACGCAGAAAAAACGTGTCAAGTGAGTGTCTGTGTGTGTGTCAGTGTGTGTGTGTGTGTGTGTGTCAGCTATGCGTGTCGTGTGTGTGTGTGTCCGTCTGTCTTGCGTGTGTGGTGTCCAGCCGTGTGTGTGTGTGTGTGTTTGTGTCAGCGTGTCATGTGTGTGTGTGTGTGTCAGCCACTGTGAAGTGTTGTGTGTGTGTGTGTGTCAGTCGTCGTGTCAGTGTGTGTGTGATGGAGCAAAGGCCGCGTGTCAGTGTGTGTGTGTCATCCCGTGTTGTGAGAAGTGTGTGTGTGCCCCCCCATGCAAAATGTGCAGGCGGTCAGTCAGCTGCGTGTTCATGTATTTGTGAAGATGTGGTGTGGGTGTATATATGTGTGGTGTCTGTCCACAGCCGCGTTTCATCGTGTTTGTGTGTGTGTGTTTGACGCGTGTCCGGCGTATGGAACTGCAGGAGCGTCCGCTGGTCAGTGTGTCAGGTGCTGGGGGAGTCCCAGCCCTGCTGACTGTCCTGGGCTTGCGTCGCGTCAGATATAACGGCAGTCGCCTGATCTCGGTGCTGTCTCTCACCTGCCTGCGGCCCAGCATCAACCAGCGCATGGAGAACACCTACTGCTCCGAGGTTCTGATCCACAGCCGTCTGACTCTAAATAAAAACAAAAAAGTTTTAGTTTTATGTCATGTGACCCGCTCCCTGCTCTCTGATAGGAGAACATCACCAGTGACATCATCAGCAGCCTGACGCCCGGCGCTCAGTACAGAGTGGTGGTTTATCACAGGAACGGGCCGCTGGTCAGTCCCCCGTCTGAACCAATCATCATCGACATCGGTGAGTGACTGCATATATAATGAGCATGCGTGATGAAGCTCCGCCCCCGTGACTGACCCGAGCTCTGTGATTGGCTGCTGGTGTGTCAGAGCCGACAGGTGTGCGTGATCTGGTGGTTTATCCTCTCAGTCCCACCGAGCTCATCCTCAGCTGGCAGCGGCCGTATAACGTGGCCTTCAGGAAGTACATCCTGCAGACCTTCTTCTTCAACTCGGCCACGCAGACGTCTCAGTGGAGCACGTACTACGAGATCACCGCCACCGCGTCCGTCGTCGCCTCTGTGGTAACCACACACACAAAAGAGTCTCTAAAGAGTCGTTGAGGTCAAATTTAAGGTACATTCATTAATAAATTCTAAAATTCAAAATAAGAGTCCTGGTGCATTTCAGGCTTGTCTGTAATTAAAAGATCTCATTTCTTGATATTATTCATATTTTGATCTATATGTGGCATATAATCTCACTCTGAAAATTCAGTATATAGATTTTAGTTTTATTGGCACAATAATCAGCTAAATTCTATATCAATAAACCCCTAATTCATAAGCACAGGCTTATATACTATATATATATACATATATATATATAGATATATATATCCATATATATATACATTATATAATAGTATCTCAATAAAAACTAAAATAAAAACTATATAGAATTCAAAGAATTAATAAAAATTACTAAAAATTAAAAAAAGAATTAAAATAAACTCAAAATATTATATATATATATATATAATTATTTTAAAATAATTAATTAAATATATAAAAATATTTATAATAGTATCTCAATAAAACTAAAATAAAAACTATATAGACATTCAAAAGAATGAATGAAAATGACTAAAAAAAATTTTTTTTCAATTAAAATAAAAAACTCAAAAATTTTTTATATATATACATTATTTAAAAAATTGAAATAATTAATTATATATATATAAATATTTATAATAGCATCTCAATAAAACTAAAATAAAAACTATAATAGACATTCAAAAGAATGAATAAAAATTGCAAAATATTCAAAAATTGAATTAATATATATATAACTGAAATCTGCTTTAATGTCGTGTTTCTCGTTCCTGTAATCACTCAGTGAAGCAGCTCAGATGATCAGTAAAGATGCAGAGTATGATGCTTCATGAGAAATACTGACGTAGCGTTCTGCCTGATTATGATAATCATACTGAATGAGATGCGCTGTGGTCCTCAGCGAGTGACCGATCTGCTGCCGGCCTGGTTCTATAAGTTCCGTGTGACGATGGAGACGTGGTCCGAGCCGGCGCTGATCTGCTGCGATGCTTCCACCGTCAGCTTCGTCACAGGTGCGCCGGTCACATGACCTCTGACCCGACCCACGCCCGCTCACTAACTAACCTGTGTGTGTGTGTGTGTGTGTGTGTGTGTGTGTGCTCTCCACATCCCCAAAAGCCCCACACATCTCGTGTGTATAACACTCACACGACACTCTTTTTGCTCCGCACGAAGCATGGTGATCTGTTCACTGACCTCTCGCACTCACGCTTGCTTCACTGGAGGCTCACGGCCGAAGGGAAGAAGAGCGCCACGAGACGCTACTCCATCCACGTGAGTCTCAGCACAACAAACCTGAAACAGGTGTTCATCATCAACACGTGCAAATACACACAATAAGAAATAGAAGACTATGTTTAACTCTCTTTTTTAATTGTCTTACCATTCTGTTTACATTCCATTCGTTTGCATCAGTGTTATTTAGTGTCATTGATTTACTATTATGGTATTTAGAATTTTATTTTTATATTATCTGTTTCATTTAAATTTTCAGTAATTTTAGTTAATTCATTGTTTTTTTTTGTCATATTTATTATTTTTTATTTTTATTTTTTTATGTTTAAATAATTTTTAATTAAGTTTAAGCTTTTGTTATTTTTTATATTTGTTAGTTTTTTATGTCTGAATAATTTTTTATTATTTTTTGTTATTTTAATATATTTTTTGTTTCATTTTAATTTGTGTAGTTTTAGTAAATTAGTTTTTTTAATATTTATTAGATTTTTTTGTCTGAATATTTTATTTTTATTTTAATATATTTTTTGTTTTATTTTAATTTTAGTAGTTTAAATAACTTTTTTCATATGTATTAGTTTTTTAATGTCAGAATAATGTTTAATTAAGTTTTAGTTTTTTGTTATTTTAGTACATTTTCTGTTTCATTTTAATTTTAGTAGTTTTAGTAAATTTGTGTTTTTCCATATTAGTTTTTTATGTCTGAATAAATTTTGTTGTAGTTTTTAGTTTTTTTTATTTCATTATATTTTCTTTTTATTTTTAGTTTTGGTAATTTAAGTAAATTTGTGTGTTTTTTTTTTCATATTTAATGAAATTGAATAATTTTTATTAGTTTTTGTTATTTTAGTATATTTTCTGTTTCATTGTAGTTTTAGTAAATTTATTGTTTTTTTTATATATATTTTTTATGTTTTTTAATGTCTGAATAATTTTAGTTTTTAGTTCTTGTTATTTTAGTACTTCAGCTTTAAACAAAAATAAGAATGAGTAGTGGCCTTGGCTTGGCGACTGCTGAAATGAAAATAAGTTAGTTAATGTTAATTTTTAAGTCATATTTTTTTATGGTTTGTTTTAGTCTTATCTATTGATGTATAAACTGTTTTTCCATGTACCACTTGTCATTCCTTTTTTTGCAGTCATGTGAGCAGCACAAATCCTATGTATTAAACAAAACCTTTCCTCGGTACTCCTGTTTAAATGTTGAGTGTCGCCATGGAGACGGTTGCTAGGCTTGAATCATCATTAGTTGTCTGAATATTGTATTTTTCAGGGACGCTGTTGGTGCGCTGGACGTACGGCGATCTGTTCACTGACCTCTCGCACTCACGCTTGCTTCACTGGAGGCTCACGGCCCGAACGGGAAACCTGAAACAGGTAGACGCTACTCCATCCACGTGAGTCTCAGCACAACAAACCTGAAACAGGTGTCATCTATCAACACGTGCAAATACACACAAGAAGAAATAGAAGACTATGTTTAACTCTCTTTTTAATTGTCTTTACCATTCTGTTTCCCATCACATTCGTTTGGCAATCAGTGTTATTTAGAGTCATTGATTTACATTATGGTATTTTGAATTTTATTTTTATTTTATCTGTTTTCATTTAAATTTTCAGTAATTTTAGTTAATTCAGTTTTTTTTTGTCAATATTATTATTTTTTAGTTTGTATTTTTTTATGTTTAAATAATTTTTAATTAAGTTTAAGCTTTTGTATTTTTATATTGGTGTTAGTTTTTTGATGTCCTGAATAATTTTTATTATTTTTTGTTATTTTAATATATTTTTTGTTTCATTTTAATTGTGTAGTTTTAGTAAATTAGTTTTTTTATATTTATTATGATTTTTGTTGTCTGAATATTTTATGTTTATTTTAATATATTTTGTGTTTTATTTTAATTTTAGTAGTTTAAAAACTTTTTTTTCATAGTATTAGTTTTTTTAATGTCAGACTAATGTTTAATTACGTTTAGTTTTTGTGTTTTTTAGTGCAATTTCTTTCTTTTTATTTTTAATTTTAGTAGTTTTAGTAAATTTGTGTTTTTCCATATAATAAATTTTATTTCAGAATAAAATTTTTTTTATATTTCATTATATTTTCTCATTATATTTACTTTTTATAATTTAAGTAAATTTGTGTAAGTAAAATTGGTGTTTTTTTTTCATATTTAATGTAAATTGAATAATTTTTATTAGTTTTTGTTTATTTTAGTAATATTTTCTGTTTCATTGTAGTTTTAGTAAATTTATTGTTTTTTTTATATATATTTCTTTTTTATGTTTTTTAATGTCTGAATAATTTTAGTTTTTAGTTCTTGTTATTTTAGTACTTCAGCTTTAAACAAAAATAAGAATGAGTAGTGGCCTTGGCGACTTGCTGAAATGAAATAAGTTAGTTAATGTTAATTTTTAAGTCATATTTTTATGGTTTTAGTCTTATCTAATGATGATAACCCTGTTTTCCATGGACATTTTCATTCCTTTTTTTTCATGTGAGCAGGACAAATCCGATGTATTTACACAAACCTTTCCTCTGAAGCCTGTGTAAATGTTGAGTGTCGCCATGGAGACGGTTGCTATGGGCTCTGAATCATCACTGCGCCTGACGACTGTGTTTCAGGTGACTCGCAACATGATGAAGGCGTCTCTGGCTCTTCCTCCCGGAGACATCTACAACCTGACCGTCTCCGCCTGCACCGAGACGAGCTGCAACACGTCTGCGCCGCACATCATCAAACTCGGTCAGTGACAGGTGAATGGGTGCCGTCAGAACGAGAGTCCGAACAGCTGATAAAAACAACACAATAATCCACAAGTAATCCACAGCACTCCAGTCCATCAGTGAACATCTGGAGAAGACAAAACCTGAAACACATCCAGCATTAACACGTTTTTAACTCAAATACATAGAGTTCATAATCCATAATAACACTTCCTCCAGTGAAAAAGTGCATCTCCTGTTGTCTCTCACATCAAAATCCAGACACATATTTGTTGTAGAAGCTGTTTAAACGCGGCTTTGATCTGTGCAGATTTCTCTCCTGATTCACACCAGAACACTTTTTCACTGCAGGAAGTGTTATTATGGATTATAGAACTCTATGTATTTTAGTTAAAAAACATCTTAATGCTGGATGGTTTCATCTTTTGTCTTCTCCAGATGTTCACTGATGGACTGGAGTGCTGTGGATTACTTGTGGATTATTGTGTTGTTTTTCTCAGCTCTCATTCTGACGGCACCCATTCACTGCAGAGCATCCATTGCTGAGACACTGATGCAGTGCTACATTTCTACAAACCTGATGAAGAAACACACTCATCTGCGTCTGGGATGGCAACTGTTTCTTTAATGATTGTGAATTCTGAGCTGTTCGCACATTGAAGTCTAAAACTAAAACTAAAAGTGCTGCTAGTTTACTGCTGAGCGTGTGTTTTCTGTTCTCATAAAAACTCGTTTCACTGTGACTTCCTGTTCAGATGCTGCCGTGGCTGTTACTTTTTTTTTTTTTTTGTTAGTTATTTTTAAGATGTTTTCCTGTAAGTAGTGTGGTGTTTGGCTGTTTTGCGAACAGAACCGGCTCCTCCGAAGTCTCTGTACGCGGTCAACGCCACCGACACGGCCGTCACGCTGCTCTGGACGGAGGACGGCGTCGTGGACTTCTATCAGATCGTCTGCAGACCGCTGCGAGTCAACGGAGAGAGCAAAGTAAGAGCTCAGCGGGATTCACTGCATCGTAACAGTGAGTGCATGCAGATGCAGACTGTGATGGAGGTTCTGAGTGTGATGATAAAAGCAGGAGGATCTGTGCACTGTAACTCAGTGACAATTTACAGTCAGGTTTCATTTGTTAGCATTAGTTTACACTGAACTGAGGATGAGCAGTGCTTCTACAGGATTAAACATTAGTTAATGCACTGAGAACTAACATAAACAACAAACTACTGTATTATTAACTAACATTAACAAAGAGAAATGTAATAATAATAATAATAAATAATAATAATCAAAATCAAAATAATAATATAATAATAAAAAATAAAAATTACTAATAAAATAAAAAATAGTAATAATAATATTGTAATAAAATAATAATAATATATTAAAAATAATAATATAATAATAAAATAATAATAATAATAATATAATAAAATAATAATATATTAAAAATAATTATATAATAATAAAATAAAAATTAATAATAAAATAAAAAATAATAATATTGTAATAAAATAATAATCTCATCATATATTAAAGATAATAATATAATAATACAAATAAACATTTATAAAAAAAATAATAATAATTATAATATAATAAAATAATAATAATAATATATTAAAAATAAATTATATAATAATAATAATAAATAAATATAAAATAATAATAAAATAATAATATAATAAAATAATAATATAATAATAAAAAATATTATTAATAAAAAAATTATAATAAAATAATAATAATAATAATATAAATACAATTATAATAATATATTAAAAATAATTATATAATAATATAAATAAAAATATAATAATAATAATAATAAAAATAATAATCAGTTGTTCATTGTTAGTTCATGTTAGATAATGCATTAATATTAACAAATTATTTATATACACAATTACTAATTAATCAACTACACTACAACAATAACCTCCTTCTTTAAAACAATATTATACAAAACAAAATAAAACAAAAACAAAAAACAACACATTTTACACAATATATATAAAAATTTCAAAAAACATTAGTGCGGGCAAATCGATTATTCACGATTAATCGCATCCAAAATAAATATTTGTGTTTACATAATATATGTGTAAATATAAATACACACACTTACATGTATATATTTAAGAAATATTCATATTCACATTTATATATGATTTATATTATACATAAATATACACAACACAAACACATATATTATGTAAACACAAACTTTCACGATTAATTGGTTTGACAGCACTATTAAAAATGCAACTGTTTATTGTTAATTAGCTCATGTTAAATAATATTAATATTGATAATATATATAAAATAATGTTTGATTTTAATAATGTTGAAATTATTAAATAAAATTAATAAATGCTTTAGAGTAATTTTCCATTGTTCACTAATGTAAAACAGATAACTTTATTTTAAAGTGTTGCCATTCAGTAAAACTTTACAGTAAGATGCTATCAGTTAACATTCGTTAATGCATGTATATATTTGTGATGTATTTCCGGATCCCGTCGCTCTAAAGCCTCAGCCTTCATCAGAAGGGCAGCAGTGCATTGTGTGATGGAGGCTCGTCATGCGTGTGTGTGTGTGTGTGTGTGTGTGTGTGTGTGTGTGTGTGTGTGTGTGTGTGTGTGTGTGTTCAGAAGGTGCGCAAGCCACTGGTCACCGCCACTCGTGTTGTGACCGTGTCTGGACTGCAGCCGTCCTCCTCGTATAACTGTACTGTGGTCAGCAGCAGCTACAGCAGCGTCAGTGACCCGGCGGTCATCACCATCAGCACGACCGGTGAGAAAACCACTAACACAGAAACAACACAACTGACACGCTTTTATCTCGGGACACACACGCAGCTGTGAGCTACAAGGTCAGAAGTGCAAGATATAAACAAAGTCAGAGATTTCAGATTTAAACTCAATTATGAGAAATAAAGTCAGAATTATGAGAAATAAAGTCAGAATTAATGAGAAATAAAGTCAGAATTGCAAGATATAAACTTGTAATTGTGAGAAAATGTCAGAAAATTTAAGATTTATACTCAATAATGAGAAATAAAGTCAGAATTAATAAGAAATAAAGTCAGAATTAATGAGAAATAAAGTCAGAATTATGAGAAATAAAGTCAGAATTATGAGAAATAAAGTCAGAATTAATAAGAAATAAAGTCAGAATTAATAAGAAATAAAGTCAGAATTATGAGAAATAAAGTCAGAATTATGAGAAATAAAGTCAGAATTAATAAGAAATAAAGTCAGAATTAATAAGAAATAAAGTCAGAATTATGAGAAATAAAGTCAGAATTATGAGAAATAAAGTCAGAATTAATGAGAAATAAAGTCAGAATTGCAAGATATAAACTTGTAATTGTGAGAAAATGTCAGAAATTTAAGATTTATACTCAATAATGAGAAATAAAGTCAGAATTAATAAGAAATAAAGTCAGAATTAATGAGAAATAAAGTCAGAATTAATGAGAAATAAAGTCAGAATTACGAGAAATAAAGTCAGAATTATGAGAAATAAAGTCAGAATTATGAGAAATAAAGTCAGAATTAATAAGAAATAAAGTCAGAATTAATAAGAAATAAAGTCAGAATTAAAGTCAGAATTATGAAGAAAATAAAGTCAGAATTATGAGAAATAAAGTCAGATTAATGAGAAATACAGTCAGAATTGCAAGATATAAACTTGTCAATTGTGATAAAATGTCAGAAATTTAAGATTTATACTCAATAATGAGAAATAAAGTCAGAATTAATAAGAAATAAAGTCAGAATTAATGAGAAATAAAGTCAGAATTAATGAGAAATAAAGTCAGAATTACGAGAAATAAAGTCAGAATTACGAGAAATAAAGTCAGAATTATGAGAAATAAACTCAGAATTAATGAGAAATAAAGTCAGAATTAATGAGAAATAAAGTCAGAATTAATAAGAAATAAAGTCAGAATTATGAGAAATAAAGTCAGAATTGCAAGATATAAACTCGCAATTGTGAGAAAATGAGCTTGTAATTGCAAGAAAAAGTCAGAATGTTAAGATTGAAACTCGTAATTCTGAGAAAAATTCAGAATCTCTAGATATAAACTCATTAATGCACGAAAATAAAGTTGCACTGATTAGAAATAAATTCAGAAATCCAAGATATAAACTCTTAATTGTGACTATTTTTCTCAGAACTGTAATTTGCATTTCTGACTTCACAACACACGCAGTTTCCGTCTCAGTTCTGAGAACAGAAGTCAGTGAGAGAAAAGCTGCAAACGGCGGCGGAGATGAGCTCTGTTTCTGTCAGACTGCTGGACTGAAGAGTTCAGTGTGAATGTGTGTGTGTGTGTGTGTGCAGTGCGCGAGATGAACCCGAGTGTGGCGGCGATCTCTGCGCTGGCGGTTCTCAGCGTTCTGCTCATCAGTCTGCTGCTGCTCTTCCTGCTGCTGCTGCGTAAGAAACACCTGGAGCTGAGCCGGTGA
>NC_056575.1:1078756-1093756 GCF_018340385.1 Cyprinus carpio
CGTGTTCACCGCTCGCTCTCACCTCCTGCATGTTTGCTCTCTGATTCTGTGTCGGACTGAATGCAGATTTATAAACGGGAAACTTCTTCTTCTGTTAGCTTGATTTCCTGAAGGAATGTTCCAGGTTTAATGTGAGCTGACGTCTCCACAGACAATAATGACATCTCATCACTAATGCAGAAGAATCATGTGTACAGTTACCATATATATATCTATATACACACACATTTTGAACTAATTATATATATATATATATAGATATATATATATATATTATATTAATATAATATATATATATATATATATATATATATATATATGTAAAAATGTAAAAAATACATAACTAGAAAATTTATGTGTTATATATTCTTACTAGATTATATGATAATCTTATTTAATAGTTTTTTGATATATAGAATACTATATATATATATGATAATATATATATATATATATATATATATATTTAATTAAATATACTTAAAAATTAAAAATATAAATACTAAATTTAATATTTATATATATTATCTCATTTTAATTGCTTTTTTGATATATATATATATATATATATATATACTATATATATATATATATCTTATTTAATTATTCATTATTTAAAAATGTAAAAATAATAAATACTAAATTTAATGTTTATATATATATATAATCTTATTTTAATTTTTTTTTAAATATATATATAATTATAATAAAATGCATTAAAATGTAAAATAAATAAAAAATCTATTTATTAAGAATTTAAAATTATACTTAATGTATAGTTAGTTATTAAATGTAATAAATCATTATATGGAAGGTTATGGAGAAAGACAAAGAAAAGAAAGAAAGAAAGATTTAATACAGTAAAAAAAATTGAAAGTATATGTATATAAATTATACATTTTAATACATTTTTATACAAAAAAAATCGTATAAATTAAATTTGAAAAATTATACTAAAAAAACTTTTTTGAAAGCATGAATATGATGAAATCACTTACTAACCTTAAATCTTGTATCAGACACATGTTGTGATTGAGCTTGTAATGCAGCGCTCGGTGAATCACTCGTGAGATGTCAATCAGTTAATAAAAGCACTTCATTAGTGCTTCAGATCCCTCAGAACGAGTGAATGTGGATTATTATCTGTGGCTCCAGACTCATGAAGCTTCTTCAGCCTGGAAATGCATGATTAGTTTGTAGGGTTCTTTCTCAGTTCAGTGACGCGTCTGTATTTCACCTGCAGGAGCAAAACGGCTCTGAAGAAGAGGAAGCTAACCAGGTAAACCATCCCGCCGGTGTCACTGTGAGTGTGTTATGATTGCACTGATTTGGATTTTGTGTATGATTGTGATGCTTGTGTCTTCAGTCCCGTTCAGCTCAGTGATTTTGAGGCTTACATCAAAGACATGAGCAGAGACTCGGCGTACAAGTTCTCGCTGCAGTTCGAGGTAAAGCACGCTCGGAACACGTCAGCACTCTGTCACGCGTGAGATTGACGGGCTCTGTTTGTGTTTCTGTCAGGAGCTGAAGAGCGTGGGTCTGGATCTGTCTCATGAAGCGGCCGATCTGCCCGTCAACAGACCCAAGAACCGCTACACCAACATCCTGCCCTGTGAGAAGCCCCGCCCACCGTAGCCATAGCAACGCTCTTCTGATTGGCCCACTCATAGTTAAACTAAAACTATTCAAAAGTGTCATTATTTGAAACAAAATATATGTAACCCTGGAGCACAAAACCAGCCTTAAGTGTCAGTTTTTCGAAATAGAGATTTATGCATCATCTGAAAGCTGAATAAATAATCTCTCCATTGATGTGTGGTTTGTTAGGAGGACAATATTTGTCTGAGATACAACTATTTGGAAAATCTGGAATCTGAGGGAGCAAAAAAATCTAAATATTGAGAAAATCATCTTTAAAGTTGTTCAAATGAAGTTCTTAGCAATGCATATTACTAATCAAAAATTAAGTTTTTATATATTTACGGTAGGAAACTTACTAAATATCTTCATGGAACATGATCTTAATATTCTAATGATTTTTGGCATAAAAGAAAAATTTATCATTTTGATCCATACAATGTATTGTTGGCTATTGCTACAAATATACCTACTTATGGCTGCTTTTGTGCTCCAGGGTCACACATAATATTTAACATTTAAAATAAACATTTCTCATTTTCATCTAGTTTAATTTGATGTTGGAACTGATCAAAACTAAAATTACTAAATTAATAGAAATTAAAAAAAAATCCGAAAATTCACATGAGAAGAGAAAATATCTAAATAAAATCTAATAACCTTATTAAATCTAATAAAAATATTAACAAAACTGGTGATACTTTTCAATAAGGTTTCAGTTTTTACCATAACTAACTATATATTTTTATGCATTTATTGGTCTTAGTTCAGAACTTACGAATACATTATTAAAATTTAAAGTTGTATTTGTTAACAGTAGTTAATGTAAAAGATTTCTAAAGATAAAGATGAAAGATTAATAAATGCTGCTTCATGTTAGTTAATGCATTAACTAGTGTTAACTAATGAGACCTTACTGTAAAGTGTTTCCACAAAACCTATGATATTATCTCAGTTATACTAAAATAACACTGGATCAATAATAATCAAACCTGACAGCTCTAGAAACTCTATAACGTTTGGGGCATAATTTTCTTACATATTTTGTCAAATAAAGATCTGCTACAATGCAGAACACACACAGAAATGATGGAGACCAAATGAAAATACAGTTATAAATGCAGGTCTTTTTAAAGTTAATTTTGCATGAAAAGTTACTTTATAAAAACCTATTTTTACATTTATTTTTATACAATTTACTACGGTCTTTAAATATGATGTCCTTAATTATTATAAATATAAAGTATCAGATTTTTACATGTATTTATTCCATTTTTTTTTTAGAATTTAAGCTTTATTAAGTTTTATGCCAGTGGATGGTTTCCCGAGCTCTTTTTCACAAGTGTTTATTGTTATTTCTCTCTTCAGTATTATGGGTAATTTAGTTCTTTAATGCAAATTTGGCCATTAAATAAGCTTTAAAAATCATGAAGTTTACATTTTTTAGATAGGTTATTCCTAAAGATCAGCTTCTCTCAGGAGAATGAGTGAGTTATTATATTCATCCTGAATGTTTGTTTGGTCACAGATGACTTCAGCCGGGTGAAGCTGATCTCTCTGCACAATGATGAAGGCTCTGATTACATCAATGCAAACTTTATTCCTGTGAGTAGCTCGTCAGTATCAGCGATTAGAGTCGAGTCGTTCACAGGTTACGGAGTGTCTCATTTGTGTGGTGGTGTGTGTTCAGGGTTATAACTCTCCGCACGAGTTCATCGCCACACAGGGGCCGCTGCCCGAGACCAGGAACGATTTCTGGAATATGGTCCTGCAGCAGAAGTCTCACATCATCGTCATGCTGACCCAGTGTAACGAGCGCAGGAGGGTCAGTTCCCATGGCAACCGCTCCGTTACGGCTGTAACACCACACAGAGACGGGCAGATGTTAACGAGAGCATGTGCTTCCTGTGCAGGTGAAGTGTGACCACTACTGGCCGTTCACCGAGGAGCCCGTGGCATACGGAGACATTACGGTCGAGATGCTGTCGGAGACCGACTCCCCCGAGTGGACCGTCAGAAACTTCAGACTGGGATACGTGAGGAACACAACTAGCCAGAACTAACCATGATGGATGGATGGATGAGTGATGATGGATGGACGGGTGGATGGATAAATGGATGATGGATGGATGGGTGTTTGATGGATGGATGGATGGATGGATGATGGGTGGATGAGTGATGGATAAATGGATGGACGGGTGATTGATGGATGGATGGGTTAGTGGGTGGATGGATGGATGATGGATGGATAAATGGATGATGGATGGATGGATGTCTGGCTGGATGATGGATTGATAAATGGATGGATGATATATGAATAGATGGATGGGTGGATAGATGGATGGATGATGGATTGGTGGACGGATGGATGAGTAATGGATAAATGGATGGATGATGGATGGATGGACAGGTGGATGATGGATGGGTGGATGGATGGATGGATGGATAAATGGATGATTGATGTATGGATGGATGGGTGGAAGATGGATGGGTGGATGGATGGATGGATTTTTGGATGGATGATGGATGGGTGGATGGATGGATGGATGGATGGATGGATAAATGGATGATTGATGTATGGATGGATGGGTGGATGGATAAATGGATGATTGATGGATGGATAAATGGATGGATGATGGATGGACGGGTGGAAGGATGGATGAGTAATGGACAAATGGATGGATGATGGATGGATAAATGGGTGGATCATTGATTGGATGGATGGATGAATGGATAAATGGATGATGGATGTGTGGATGAGTGGATGGATGGATGGATGGATGGGTGGATGATGAATGGATGGATGATGGATGGATGATTGATTGATGGATAAATGGATGGATGATATATGAATAGATGGATGGGTGGATAAATGGATGGATGATGGATGGATGGATGGATGATGGATGGATGGATGGGTGGAGGGTTAATTGATGGATGATGGATGGATGGATATATAGACCGATGTAGTGAAGAGAGTTATCAGTATGCTGTTGTTGTTTCTGTCTGATGTTCTGTGTGTTTGTGATTCCTGCAGGCTGATGAAACTCAAGACATTCTGCACTTTAATTACACCTCGTGGCCTGATCACGGCGTGCCGACAGTCAACGCCATCGAGAGCATCTTACAGTTCGTTCAGATCGTACGGCAGCAGGTCAGCAGAACCAAAGGACCCATCGTGGTCCACTGCAGGTGAGTCTCTGTTAGTGTGTGCAAGTCTGTGCTGCAGGAGTCATTCCGGCTCACTGGACTGATGTGTGTGTGTGTGTGTGTGTGTGTGTGTGTGTGTGTGTGGTGTGTGTGTCAGTGCTGGAGTGGGCCGGACCGGCACCTTCATCGCTCTGGACCGGCTGATGCAGCACATTCAGGAACACGAGTATGTGGATGTCCTGGGCCTGGTGTCGGACATGCGCTCACACCGGCTCTCCATGGTCCAAACCGAGGTACAGAACCTGAATCAGATCCAGAACCAAAAACTGAACCAGAACCTGAACCAGATCCAGAACCAAAAACTGAACCAGAACCTGAATCAGATCCAGAACCAAAAACTGAACCAGATCCAGAACCAAAAATTGAACCAGAACCTGAATCAGATCCAGAACCAAAAACTGAACCAGAACCTGAATCAGATCCAGAACCAAAACCTGAACCAGGGGCCGGACTCATGAATAACACTCTTCTGAAGTGCTGTTTTCTTCTAGAAAAATGTTAAGAATACCTTGTATTCCCAAAAATATACCTTAAGAATGTTCTTCTGTTTTTCTTAAGATTGTTCTTAAGACAAAACTAAGTGATAATTCAAATTCTTTAAAAGAATCTTCTTAAAAATCATTATAAATAGCCTCTTAAAGTTAGAATAACATCCAACTAGTCTTAAATCCTCAAATGTGAGATGAAATTGTTGTAATTAAACATAACACTAGATACATACTTCTGCTACTAGTGATAATGATGGAAAATGCAGTGCTTACAGCTTCTTGGAATGCCTTAACTTCTTTCTTAAGAAGATTTTGATGAATCTATGGAAGCTATTATCCAACACCATACAAAAACAACAACCCAACAAACCAACAAACAAATCAGAACTTTTTGTCACAATTTATAAATGCAGGAAAAAATTCGGAATTGTGTGATAAAGTTAAATTTGCGAAAAAATTGCAGAAATTGAATTTCATTTGAATCCAGCCCTGGAACAGCATTCATGTGTGTGTGTGTGTGTGTGTGTGTGCAGGAGCAGTACGTGTTCATCCATCAGTGTGTCCTCCTCATGTGGAAGAAGAAGAAGCAGCAGACACACACGAGCGATGTCATCTACGAGAACGTCAGCAAGTCCTAATGAAGTGAGACCTCAAAATCAAGTTTCTTGAGAAAAATCACCCGAGTGTTATGAATTAGTTTTGATTTTTATATTTTACATTTTTATTTTAAAGTCTTAATCTTTTTATTATGTGTTTTGATTTTCTTTATTATGTCTATATAGTTCAGTGTTATTTTAGTACATCAGGTTAAACTAAATGAAAATGAAAATTGCTGCCTGGGCATCTAGCTGTAAGTTTTTATTAGGGATGCTCATTACGGTTAATTTTCCTGACCGACACCCTTCGCTCATTATCTGAACAGTGATAGTTAACTGATAAAGTTAGAATATTGAATTAGTATTAAATAAATAATAGAATGGACAAGTGTCTGTGACCCATTAAAAATACAACAAAAATATATATTTTGTAGTATATACTGTATGTGTGGTTGCACGGATCGACTCGCCTCTGTGACTTAACAAATATGTATTGAATATTTTTCTTTAACAAATTAGCAAACTTTTAAAAATTGGAAAAAAAAAACTTTTAAGCTGTTTTTCTTCAAAATTCATACTATCAGTTAATGGTTAATCATCAGCAACAGTCAACAAGAGCATCCCTTGTTTTTATATCCCTAGTTTTTATATAATAATTTGGATGGATCGATGGACGGATGGATGGATGAATGATGGATGGGTAGATAAATGGATGGATGAATGGGTGGATAAATGGTTGGATGGATGAATGGGTGAATGGATAAATGGATGGATGGATAAATGAATGGATGGTTGGAATAATGGATGGATAGTTGGATAAATGGATTGATGAGTGGATAGATGGATGGATAGATGGATGGATGGGAGGGTGGGTGGTGGATGGGTGGATAAATGGATGGATGGATGGATGGATGGATGGATGGATAAATGGAGGGATGGACGGATGGATGGTTGGAATAATGGATGGATGGTTGGATAAATGGATGGATGAGTGGATAGATGGATGGATGGATGGATGGGTGGGTGGATAGGTGGATGGATGGGTGGATAGGTGGATGGATGGATGGGAGGGTGGGTGGGTGGGGATGGTGGGGTGGATGGATGGATGGATAAATGGATTGATGGTTGGAATAATGGATGGATGGTTGGATAAATGGATGGATGGGTGGATAAATGGTTGGATGGGTGGGTGGGTGGGTGGATAAATGGATTGATGGTTGGGTGGATAAATGGATGGATGGATAAATGGATAGATGGATGGATGGGGGTATGGGTGGATAAATGGTTTGATGGATGGATAAATGGATGGATGGGTGGATAAATGGATGGATGGATGGTTGGTTTAGATAAATGGATGGATGGATGGATGGGTGGATAAATGGATGGATAAATGATGGATGGGTGGATAAATGGATGGATAAATGATGGATGGGTGGATAAATGGATTGATGGGTGGATAAATGGATGTATAAATGATGGATGGGTGAATAAATGGATTCATGGGTGGATAAATGGATGTATAAATGATGGATGGGTGGATAAATGGATGGATAAATGATGGGTGGGTGGATAAATGGATGGATGGGTGGATGGATGGATGGATAAATGGATGGATGGGTGGATAAATGGTTTGATGAATGGATGGGTAGGTGGGTGGATAAATGGATGGATGGTTGGACGGGTGGATGGATAATGGATGGATTTATGGGGGATGGATTAATAGATGGGTGGGTGGGTGGTTTGATAAATGGATGGATGGATGGATGGATTTTTATATATTTTATTTGAAGTAACACAAATGGTTTTATGGCTTTAGTTTTAGTTAACTGCTGCTCCCTTTGCTTTCCTTCAGGTCTGACTCTTCTCACATCAGCGTTAACAGATGTGTGACATCAACACCAGAAACCAACCAAGCGGCGGCCGCAGAGGAGAATCCTTCACTCATTTACTCCCATAGAAACTCTTATTTAGTGGACGTACGACGGAACCAATTCGATGCCTTAAAACGGGCTGCCGCGTCCTCCACTGTCCGCCGAGCCAAGGAGAACGCCACAGCGCTGTACTGACAACGCTTTCATCCACATTTAGTCTTTAGTTTGTGTGTGAATCTCAGGATCATCTGGTGTGACGCAGCCGGACATGCCAGCGTTCGATTTAAGCCGCTGTAAAGTTTGTTTCCTGAGTTTGTACCGCACTCTGTCTGTAATAGTGTTAGTTTTCACATCTCCAGAGGAGGCAGAGTGAAAGAACCAGATCCTTCTGTCGGCATGCACATGTAAACACGTTTTGGACCTGATGGCCTTCAATCACTGCCACACACAGACCATCTGCTTCAGTTACAAAGGGAGAACAGACGCACTCGTGCGAGTGTTTCGCACTGATCATCTGTGTTACTGTATGTAGAGAGGCAGACGGTAGCTGTGCTTCTGTGACCGAGTGTTTTAGCCTGTGATTTCTGATAAATCTCCTGTGGGAGTGTCATCATGTGGGACCGCTGAGCTTCGCTGGATTTATCTGCAGGCGTTTGGATGTTCAGTACTTGTTCCAGTGGCGTTTGCACAGCTCCAGCGCAGTCGGATTGAATGTGAGCATCCAGCAGCTCAACTCTCATCACTGCAACGCTTCGCTGCTGCTGCTGAATCTGACACTGATTCCACACGTCGTGTTCGCCAAAAAACCCAGAAGAAGTGGGACGAAACAGCACGGTATTAAAGAGCTCGCACTGCGCTGACCTGTCATTGGCATGGCTCTATAGACTGAATGGTACGACTGACTAGACAGCGCAGGGAAGATGTTCACAGCACGAACTAATCTCACCAGTGAGAAAAGTATAAATTGTAAGAAATAAAAGCTACAATTTAAGACCAGAAATGTATCACGTAGCTGTTAAAAAACTGACTAGGTGTGTGTTTGTAAGGAAGACTGGAATTATTAACTACTTTCTATAAAAAAAGAATGAATGACCTGAAGACTCGAGAGAATCATTTCTGTTTCCTGTTTCGGAATGAAAGAATCCACCCGTCCTCCTCTTTAATATCGTGCCGTTTCGTCCCACTTTTGGTGTGTTTGGCTTCACGTATTGCATGCTGCATAATGACAGACGTGAGATTAGTCTCATCTTTAGGTTTAGACTTGAGCTCAGAGTGTTTGTTTCACGTTTGCCTGTTCATGTCAAACACACGAGCATGTCCGGTTTACAGGCCAGCACAGACGCTGAGATGTGAGGTTATAATATCAGCTGTAAATACTGAAACAGAAGAAATGCTTTACTGCGTCAATCAACTGATTGAAACTCTCTCCAGTCACTTGATGGGTTTTCTTTGGTTTGTGTCCAGGTCAGACCATTCTTGTGTATCGTGTGACTTCAAGTAGCCGAGCAATCCACCGTCGCCATCACAGAGGTTTAACTAATGTGTGTTCGTTTGGGGAAAAAATAAACATTTGAATATGTATTCTTATGAGCTGGAAATGAGTCGATTTGTGTGAAGAACCTCAGTCCTCATAAACGTCACAAACAAACTGCATTTATTACAGAAAAAAGCAGTATTGTTTTGAAATATTACTGCAATTTAAAATAATGATTTTCTATTTTAATAAACTTTAAAATGTAATTTATTTCTGTGATCTGCAGCTGTATTTTCAGCATCATTACTCCAGTCTTCAGTGTCACATGATCTTCAGAAATCATAATAATATGATGATTTATTACAGTTCTGCTGCTTCATATTTCTTTGAAACCTGTGATACTTTTTTTTAGGATTCTTTGATGAATAAAAAGTTAAAAAGAAGAGCATTTATTCAAAATAGAAATCTTTGAAACAATACACACTACATTTCAAATGTTTTTTTCTTTCTTTTTTTTCGAAGGAAAAAAAAAGCATTTCTTGAACGAATGTGTTAAACTGATAAAATATGATAATAAATACATATTGTTAGAAAAGATTTCTATTTTAAATAAAAACTGTTCTTTTTAACGTTTTATTCATCAAAGAATCCCGAAAAAAAAAAAGCACAGGTTCCAAAAAAATATTAAGCAGCAAAAACTGTAATAAATCATCATATTAGAATGATTTCTGAAGACTGCAGTAATGATGCTGAAAATACAGCTGCGCATCACAGAAATAAATTATATATAAAACCATAATTAAAAATAAAACCATTATTTTAAATTATAACAATATTTCACAAATTTCCTATCAAATAAAAGCATCTCTGATCAAAAAAATTCAGTCCTGAATAAAAAAAGAGACTTCTTTAAAAAACCTGAAAATTCTTACTGATCCAAACTTCTGAACCGCAGTGTAAGGTAGACAAGAACAAATATCTGCCGATGGGGTCAGAGAAATGTTATTAAAAGTATTATTTTTAAATGAAGTTGCTTTTCCAGACCTCATTAATAGATGCTTGTCCTTGTTTTCAGTTTAAAATTGCATAATTTTGAGCATCTTCTTTTTTTTACAAGACTTAATATGTCCAGTAAATGGCTTGATTTAAGAATGTTTAGATGTTTGTACTGGAAAGCAACACTAAAATACTGGGGGAAACACCATTTTTGCAGTGTGCGTATACCTTGAAGCATCTGTTATTTTGAGATTTATTTTTATTGCAGAACATACAAATACATACAATGAGAAATGCATGTATACTGAAGATACACATATAGCAGAAAAACATAGCATCTTTGAATAAACTCTCATAAATCCAGCACTGCCAAAATGTCATTATATTACAGCAGATAAAGTAATGAGAGCGCGTGACATCGACGGCCCGTGCGATCGCGCACGTGACCAGATATGACAGCAGGTCGCGCACGCACGCGTGTTCCCGGGGACGAGCCAGGTGAGCGTCATCAAGGTGAGTGTCAGCGTGAAGCAGAGCTGAAGCTGTGGTGTACCGGTTTAGTGTAGGAAGTTAATTAATTAAAGAAAGTGTAGTTATTAAACGAGTGTTCCAGACAGCCATTGGTCAGATGGTTTGATTAGTGTGTGGTTTGACTGAAAACACACCTTATTTTGAGTTTAGAACTTTATTACAGTGCCATACGAACTGCGCTGTACGTTTAGGACAAAATACCTGCAGTTTCGAAGCTTTTAATCAATTTAATCATTTTGAGTCGCATGTTATTCGATTTTAACGCATTATTCGTGACAAAGTTATGCAATCTTCCAGGTGTATCGTCAAAATAAAGTAAGTCAGGGTGAGCAGTAACTGTTGAAAAACTCGTTTTAAAAGTGCAATCTGGAACTATTTACATTTATTGTGATTTCCAATGCATATCAAACCTAGTTCAAGACCAGAATCGATCAGATCCAGCGGAGCACACAAACATCATTAATGTGAGATTATTACTTCCTCACATACTCACGCTTACTTTCTCTCCTCATTTAGATCTCAAGTGTTTATTTGAGTTTAAAAACAGTAGTACACATCAACAAAAACATCATAATTTGAACATCTTGATTCATACGCGCTAACTTAGGAAGGCCAGTGCGCAAACATTCAATTTCATCCCATAGCAAAGTATAAAACATTTCATATAAACACTCCTAAAAAAAGAGAATGAGATAAGAAACAAGAAATCAGTTTGATTGGCTGAATGTCCCTGAGTGAGTAATTCATTCCTGATGGGCGGAGCTCAAAGCAGCAGGGGGGCGTCGACCTCATTAGCATGTTGATGGGACTTTGGCCCTATCAGCTTCTCACTGAAACGACCAGGCCCCGCCTCTTTCTTCCACTCAGCTACTGGATAGATGTACCACATGACCACACCAGACGGGTTTACAGACACCACGAATTCTGTGCTGTCCTTCAGTTGAGGCAAGAGCCGCTCCGAAAACACGTCATACGCCTATGAGAGAGAGAGAGAGAGAGAGAGAGAGAGAGAGAGAGAGACACACACAGAGAGAGAGAGAGAGAGATGAGGTGTGAATGACCGAGTTTGACCGGAGCTGTTCGTGTGCGTCTGGACGCTCACCTCATAGACTCCAGTCTTGTAGCTCAGCTCCTTCAGAGACGTCATGTAGCGATACGGCATATCAGACCTCCTGCTGAGGAACACCAGAGCGCTGGCTCCTTTAGCCAGGGGCCGCCAGAACACCTCCATCCCGCTCTTCTTCTCCTGACCCACACAACACAAGCAGTGTCAAAAAAAAGAAAGAAAATTCTAATAAAATTATTATTATTATTATTATATATTAAAAAATTAATAAATTACATAATTTATATATATATATATATATATATATATATATATATATATATATATATATATAATTTAAATATATATATATATATATATAAATATATATAAAAAACCCAAATAACTTTTTACATTTACAATAAATTTTTTTTTTTTTTACAATATAAATTGGCACTTTTATGCATGAAAACATATTTCTAAAAAAATAAGTTAATAAACAGACTAAACTAAATAAACTAGATTATATTATTAAAAAAATATTAAAATTACTTAATAATACAGTATCTAACCCTAACAGCTACTACAGTGAATAGAAGCAAATGTCGTCATATAAAATAATGCAAACTAAATATTTTCCAAAGAATATTTTACACACGTTTATAATATTTAAAAAAAAAAAAAATCACAGTAAATATTGGGTCTTTATGCATGGAAACATATGAAAAAAAAGAATGAAAATGAGATAAAACTATATTAGAATTCATAGAAAAAATATGAAAATATTTAAATCATTGAAAAAATAATACAGTACCGAACCCTACTACAGTGAGCAGAAACACATTTAATACTGTAATGTAACAGAAATTATTTTCCAAATAATATTTACACATTTATAATCAAATTTTCACAGTTTTTATACATGAAAACAAATAGCTGTGAAAATAAAATAAAGATGAGATTAAACAAAAAAAATTGTAAATTGGATTAAACTGATTTTAAAAATGACTAAAATAATATTTAAATCGATAAATATAAAAATAGAGTAACGTAATAATGTTAACTGAATATTTTCCATAATATATTTTTAATAAAAGTAATTTTTAACATTATAAATTGAGGTTTTATACATTTTAATTAAACCGATTTAAAAAGATTACTAAAATAATATTTAAATCAATAAATTTAAAAATAGAGTAATGTAATAATGTAACTGAATATTTTCCATAATATATTTATAATAAAGTAAATTATTAACAGTATAAATTGAGGCTTTATACATTTGATTAAACTGATGTAAAATTGACTAAAATTATATTTGAATCAATAAATAAAACGGTGCCTACTTCTAAAAATATAGTAACTACAAACAACTGTGTTAATGCAATCCATATTTTCCACATGATATATTTATAATAACTGATCTGGGTGTTTAAAATGTCTCACTTTGATCAGGCGTCGGCCCTGGATGCCCAGGCGGTCCTGATTGATGCCGATGGCGATCTTATTCTGCAGGATCGCGCGAGCGCCGCTGCTGATCGTACGCAGATCGTTAGACATGAAGAGGGGCGCGGCCATGATCGCCCACAGAGCCATCTGAGCACGTGATTGGTCCATGCTGAGGCCGAAGTCTCCAATGATCAGCTGAGGACGAGACGAGCCACAACAGACCGAGGTCCTCAGTTTAGGGACATTTACTTCCATTGTACAGAAAATAGAACAAAAATATGTTACAGGTTAAAATTAAAATATAAAATAATAAAAATATAAAATACAGAATCAAATTTTATATATATCATAGAATAAAATAAAAAAAATAAAAAAAATTAAAAACAAAAAATGTATATAATAATCATAAAAAATATTATTCAACACATTCAGTATACATTTGACTTATCTGCACGATGATCCTTTTATTGCCTTTTTTGAAAAACACATTATTATCGTAAACTTATTTTGAGCTCAGTAAAAATATAGAATAAATATAAAAGTCGAATACAACATAAATCAATATTTAAAAAAATAAATACTGTTTCTAAGGTTGTTTTTGGAGTCGTCATTTGCTTCCATTACACACAAAAAAATATTTAAAAACACAATAATATAGAACAAAATAGAAAGAAATAAGAAATATATATAAAAATATATATATATTGTTCCTTTAATGTTGTTTTTGGAGTCGTCATTTACTTTCATTATACACAAAAAATATTTAAAAATGCAATATATATAGAACAAAATTCAAAAATAAGAAAAATAAATACTGTTCCTTTAATGTTGTTTTTGGAGACGTCATTTACTTTAACTGTATATTATTTCAGCTTTAAAATACAATTAATATAGAATAAAATATTTAAAAAAAATGTGTTTTTGGAGTTACTTTCATTGTACAGAAAAATATATATATTATATTATAATATATAAAATATATAATATAAAATAAAAACATAAAACCCACAAATAATACAGAATAATTAATGAGTGAATTAGTTTGGTATTAAACGCTGACCATGTCGGGGTCGTTCCACTGTCCCGGTCCGGCCGCCGGCTGCAGGACGTCCTGATTATCAAAGAACCAGTCGACGATGTTCAGAACGCTGTCCCACGAGTCCTGGATGTCACCGTAGTTCCTCCACAGGTTACAGATCTGAGCCAGCAGCGTGTAGTTCACCTGAGACACGCCAGCGATCGCTCTCATTACTGTACATTACTGTACGCTACATGACCTCCACTGCTACACTCACCTTCGGCGGGAGGCCGCCCTGGTAGGCGGGCCAGCTGCAGGAGTAGCCAATGGGACGTCCCGTAGCGTTCAGGGCCTTTGACATCATTGGGTAGCCTGGATTGAGAAGATCACAGAAGATCATGAATCCAGCTCGACGTCTTAATCGTGATATGACCTCAAGTGATTATGAGGATTGATAATGATCTGCTTGCTGCTGATTAAATGCGCAGCTGGAAGGAGGAGCACGATTTCAAAATAAGAGTCCTGTTGTATTTTGGCCTTGTTTATAATTAATTAAAAGTCCTTTTTTCTGGATCGTATTGCTATTTTGTTAATATCCTGGCATTTAGTTCAAGGAAAGAGTAATAATATTATTCAACACATTCAATAAATTAGATTTTACTTTTAATTGCACGATAATCTGTT